>NC_022020.1:67470793-67476554 GCF_000317375.1 Microtus ochrogaster
AGCACACCAGGGTAGAATAGGAAGAACAGGCAGCAGAGAAAAAAATAAAATGAAGAATTAAGCTTTGGCCCTCCAATGAAGTGTCCACGTGTGTCTGTGTGTTTGTCTAGGAGTTCACCTACTTCACATCTCCTCCCCAGTTTCTCTGGTCTGCTGAGAGCTTGGCCCCTGAGCAACACCAACACGATCCTGCTTTTCAGCGCAGGTTACAGGCACCAACACGCCCAGCTGCAGCGAGGTGGACAGGGCTGAACCCATAGCTCATTCCTGTTAGGTACGTTGATGCACACGTGGTGGGGTTACGAAAACAAGCAAGGAAGCCGCTGTAAACCGACGCTAGCAGGAGGCTTGGGGCCGGGTTGAAAATGAATGTGCATTTATGAGACTTTATCGTTGGTGAAAACATTTTTCCTATGAACCCGAACAAATGTTAAGAAAACCCAAAATTTATTCCTATCGTTGGGTATTTTCTGTGGAAGTACGTCTCCAGAAGGTAAACTTTCTAGATCCAATCCTTTGAAACATGCAAAACACGCTTTTGACCGTGGCTAAGCCAGTAAGGCGGCGTCTTCCAAAAAGATAGTGCTGGATTTGCAATTCTGACTTTGCAATGTGCGAAGATTTGGATTGATAAAAGCCTAACAAGCACACCTAGCACTAACAAGGGCTTTATCTGGGTGACTTTTCATTCCGACATGGAGCGTGCGCCCTCTGCTGTCCGCACGCTCTCAGGGCCACCAGTCCCTGCGGAATGTGAGCAACTGGACATTGAAACCCTCAAACTCAAACCTGCTTGAGAGCCCTGTTCAGAAAGCTCAGGGTCCCTGACGTCCAAACCGAGCTCCGCCCCAAACAGCAAGGAGATGTCTTTGCGTATACAGCAGGGGGCGCTACAGGCCAGTTTTTAAAGGGCGCACAGCAGGTTGAACAGCAACAGGAGTGTCAGGAGCAAGTGTTGTCTTTGCTGAACTTAGAGAGCAAAAGAGCAGTAAGAGAAAAAGCAAGGAGAGAGGTGTATATACAGGAGACAAGAGACTGGGTGCTTCGAAAAGAGGAATCATGCGACCTCCTTCTAAGAACGCAGGGGATGCAAGCATCACAGAATCGTTAATCCATTTGCGCAACGTTAGTGCACACTTCCAATTGCTGCTATTTCCGTTCACAGAACGATGCCGTGCCATCTCCAGAACCCCGCTGGATTCTGATAAAGCAGTGTAACTAACTGGACATGAAGACGATAGGGTCACCCACCTCTCTGGCAAACAGTTTTCTGTGAACGCGAACCGATTTGGAGAGAGCACACTCTTCAGAATCATGGACAGAGAACGCGCTGGTGACCAAGGACAACTGCCAAGTAGGATGGCGTTCAAGAGAAATCAGAATGTAAGCAGATTAAGGGGGATGGATGCCAATGAGCTCCACCTCCTTACTCTTGGCCCCGGGGAAGCTCTAGTTTACCCCAGAGCTGATCTTGCGGAGTGTTTTGGGCTCTCCGTTCATTCTATGGTGTCAACCCAAGTAAGGCCCCAGCCGGAAACGTTCGTCATTTCCTGAGACCTGCAGAAAACCATTGAACCTCCCATAGTCTCATCGGAACCAGTCTGGGTACCTATGGGATACCACAGGTTCCCTATGCACTCAGGGAGACTTTGCGTTTTGTGCCAGGTCACTGCAAAACGCGAAGGTCCCAAAGCAGATTGTCTTTTGGTTTCCTATGGCCTAAGAAAATATGCATTCGTTATTGCCATCTATTAATTGTGCAATAATATCAAGACTTTAAAAAAGTATCTCTCTTAGTATGAAAAACATTGTATTGCTTATATTTTTATGATTTTAATATTATGAGTTTGTTGAAATACATTAATAGTGTTTTAAATATTTAAAATGTTTAATCTGTATTTATTGAACATATCCTTATTTGCTTGTAGTCTTACGGTATTTTCTTTTGTTTCTTTTTGATGTTGTTGTTTTTTTAAAGCCAGGGTCTCACTTTGTAGTCTGGCTGGCCTCAGACTCTCTTTTTGGAAGAAAAAAAAAAAAAAGCAAGGAGTGTTCATAAAATTTTCACAGCCTTTGCAAAAAGCAGCTTTGTTCCCGTTTGGCGTCTCTAAGTACAGCTTCACAGAGCTTTTCATCTTTTCTGTGATGAGAGTAAAAGAGAAAACGATAGCTTCATCTGTAGTTACAGAAGTTTCTGTGCATGAGAAAGGAACTGAAGTCAAGCTGTGCCGGAGGACTTAAAAGGACCCCGAGGAACACTAGGGCTGACAGAGGCACCTTAGCAGGGGCTGGAGGCCCTGGGGGCTGCGAGACAGCAGAGAAGCGCAGTGCTGTGTATTGGGCTGGCTCACTGGGTCCCGCTTCCACGCATGCCCCGCGTGGGAACGTCAGCCGGAGTCGCAGAGGTCCAGTTCTACTCTTAGGCGCTTACATCTGTCTGTTCTGCTGTGCTCCTGAGTTTGGGTTTGGAACTGTAACAATTTCAGACTAATTTTGGAAGCTCACAAGGAACAATGCTAATTGGGATTTACCACCTGTTAGCGTTTGCATGCGGAATGGTCCCTCAAGGCTCCTGTGTTGAAAGGCTGGTCTCCAGGTGGGGGAACTATTTCGGGAATTGAGCAAACTGTGGGAGGAGGGGCCTCTGAGGAGGAAGTTGGTCCCTGTGGAAACCTCTTTGGCTTACTGTAAGCCTGGCTATCCCCCCCTACCACCCCCTCTCTGATGCCAACCTTGACTCTCTTTGTCTCCTGATCTGAGCTTGACAGCCTAGTACCCAGACTCATGAGTACTTAAATTACAGGCATGTGCCTCCAAGCCTGGTTTGTGTTAACTATTGATGTTGTGAAATGCTATTTTTCATTTCTCTCTTACGTTTTAGAGTCTGCAAATATTTGAACATTATGTTCCTAATTCATTCAGAACACACATACATATAGTATACAGATACACAAGCATGTGCACACACACGCACACACACACACTTACACACACACACATACACACACACACACACACACACTTCTT
This sequence comes from Microtus ochrogaster, assembly GCF_000317375.1. NCBI lineage: Eukaryota > Metazoa > Chordata > Mammalia > Rodentia > Cricetidae > Microtus > Microtus ochrogaster. The sequence goes on from NC_022020.1 coordinate 67,473,821, forward strand.
TAAACTTATCTTGCATCAGCTGTATTCAGAGGAGCCAGATGCTGAGCTGAATTACTTTTGTTGCAGCCTAGTTCGAATCGAAAAACACAGGTGAATTAAACATGATAGAAATATGTGCTCTCACCAAAAACTACACTCCTTATCCAAAGTCTCTGGTGGATTTCTGCCAAAACAACCTTCAGAGACTGCATGTGGCAATCTGTGGCTTTTTTTTTTTTTAAAACATCTTTATTTAGTTCTAAGTTGGAGCGGTTTATTGTTAAGGACAGCTATGAGGTGAGAGTCTCCCTTTTCTTTTCTGTTTGTTTGTTTGTTTTTGGATTTTCGAGATAGGGTTTCTCTGTAGCTTTTGGTTCCTGTCCTAGAACTAGCTCTTGTAGACCAGGCTGGCCTTGAATCCCTTTTTTTTTCTGTTGGGCTCTTTCCTTTCTTCTTCCAGACAGGGTCTCACTATACAGATCAGACTGGCCTCAACCTCAGTTGGAAATCTTTCTGTTTCCAGGAGCTGAGTGCTGGGAGGCACATGCTAACCCACGTGCCTAGTTAGGTACCTCAAGTTTTTTTCTTTTCTCTCTGTCTGTGTCTGTGGGTGTGTCTGTCTGTCTGTGTGTCTGTCTCTGAGTGTGGTATATGTACACATGTATGTCCAAGTGCCCACCCCTCTGAGGAGGCCAGAGGAGATGTCAGGTATTCTGCTGTATTCCTCTGAGACCTGAATCTGAGCTAGGCTGGAGGCCTCATTGATCCTCCTGTCTCCAGCACAGCATCGGGTCACATGTGTGTGGAGCCAGTCCTGGCCTTTTCCATGGGAAGGGAGGGAAGGACATCGTTTCATTAAAGGGACAGGTATTCCTCTGATCTCTTCAGGATGACTTAATGTGACCCACCTCCCTGAGGGGTGTCCCTTGGCCAGGTAACTGAATGACCCAAATGTATTAACTCTCAAGGAAAGAGACAAGGCATGTCTCCACCCAGAGGTGGATTCCATTCTTCACTGTAACACATCTATAGGACACATACCTTAAATCCAAAGATGCAAAGGGGTGGAAAGAAAAGAGAGGAGCAAACATGGAACATAATCAGCACCCAAAGGGAAATGGACTAGCTCTCTTGAGACAAAATAACAGACTTCATGAAATTATTAGTACAGATAATGACATTTTAGAAAAGATTTTGTTGGGTCCAGGGGGGTTGTACAAAGACGGAGCAGACCACCAAAGTCTAATAAACCAGAAGCAAACTTTATTCCAGAAACCAGAAAAAAATAAAAAAAATTTCCATGGGGCACAAAAAGTTTATCAGCTAGCTGAGACCACAGCCAGAGATGGATTTTGTAAGGCTGTGGCAAAGGCCAGTTTCTGAACCCACCTTTTTATAGTAGGGGTGCCAAACATTAGGTCTAAACAAAGAAGTTTTTGCGCTCTCGAGGTAAAACTCAGATACAGATTTCCTTACTTTACAATATCCATTAACAGAGTTTCTTAGTTAAACTAGTGTTTGTTCTTACTCTATTGTCTTTCCTGGTACTTTTAGGTGGTGTTTACTGAAGCCCTGTGTTCTCCCCTTTGCTGCTGCCAGTTTCACGTAGCAGGGATAATGTGCAACCCAGAGGTCATAGATCTATCTCCTAAAAGTTGACTCAGCTCACATCCGTAGGCTAGCTCTCAGTTTGCAGAGAGATGCTTCGGCCTTGTAAACAGAGCTATGGGTTATAAAGCGGAGTAACCCACTGTTAACAGTTAATCCTCAAGCTGCCAAGAAAGCTGCCGACAGTCTGTTCTCATCCTCCCAGGCTTACAACTTCATATTTCTTTATTTCTACATTCCTATTTCTGGAATCTACATTTTTATGTTCTTGTTCTTGGACCCCTTCAATTTCACAAAGACAAACATAAGCACATACATCTGTAACAACAGGGTCCCTGATTACACGAGCACAGATTGGCAGTGTTGAAGGCAAACGAGGCTATTCAATTAGTAATCTTGTCTTCTCAACAGTGGAGAGAACAGCTGGCCAGAAGATCAGGGTAAAAAAACAGAAGTCTTGAGCATCACTATAACCCAAACGGTACCCAGAACGTTTTGGCAACAGCAATACCATGTGCTTTTTCTCAAGCCCATTCTCTAGAATATACCATACCCCGAGCCACAGAACAAGCCATCACAAGCTAAAAGAATTCATACACAGTCTCTTCTGACCACAACGAAATGGAATTAAGATAAATAAATGAACGAAGTTTGGGAAATTCACAAACATGTAGAAATGGAAGAATATACTCTTTCATAAACAATGGGCAAAAATTCAAAGATCACAAGGGAATTTAGAAAGAACTTCGAGATGAACCTCAACAAATACATAACACTGTAGAATGTAGGGGTGCAGGGTGGGGGGGAGGATGACGGGAAGAATGGCAGAGGGAGGGGCAGGGAAGCTGGCTGATAGTAAAGTGCTTGCCAATCAAGTGTGAGGACCTGAGCAAGACCCCCAGAAAGCATACAGAAGCCAGATTTGGTGGCACATGCTTTTAAACCTATTGCTGGCGGAGACCAGCATATCTCTAGGGCTTACTGGCCAGTCCGTTGAGCCAACTCAGTTAGAACCTGGCCCCAGAGAGAGAGACTGTACTCAAAGAAGATGGAGGGCTTTCAAGGAACCTCTGCCTTCCACAGCCAGTGCACGCATACATATGTATTCTCTCTCTCTCTCTCTCTCTCTCTCTCTCTCTCTCTCTCT
>NC_022020.1:67476851-67479316 GCF_000317375.1 Microtus ochrogaster
CATTTTTCTGTGGGGAAAGAAGGGCCTTGAGAGTGGAGGCATTTCCACTGATACACACTCACAGGCCCCTCCTACAGAACTCCTTAAAGCTTCCTATGGTGGTTATATATGTTTGCTTATGCTGCACAAATCAAGTATTTGGTTTAGATACAGGAAAAAATAATAAAGCAACAAAATATGAACGTCTAGTTCTACTGCTAAACAATTTGAAAGAGAGCTCCCCAAATAATTAAAGACATAAGGGTTGGAAAGAAAAACATGGGAACATCATTATTTCTAAGCAGAGGAGGATGGAGCCTCCCACTCCCTCCCTACAGATGTTCTGGTCTGAGGTTGGCCTGGGTCTGGGAAGGAGTGCATTCTTAAAGAACTCTGGAGTTCTAATGTTAAATAGGATTAGCTGCCTTCCCATCTAGAAAAGGAGCTGTTGTTAGCGCTGAAAGCACCTGGGTTGTGAGCAAGACCAAACTATCAGGGGTCAGGGTACTGGAGAGGAGATGCTATGGGGCTAAAACCTGCTTTCTGGTTACACCACGAGAAGACAAGCATCGGTCTCCCTGCCTCCCGTCCCAGGAGTCTAGGTCCTGCTCCGGACATTGCTCTACATCCCTTCACACATCTCTCGGGCTAGAGAAGCTGCAATGGCAGGCCCACCTCAGAGCAAGAAAAGCACCATTTCCCCGGCCATCTGGAGTGGACACCACCCCAGGGAGGCTTTTCCACGAGCACTGGAATCTCTCAAATGTTAAGGGAGTGGCTTAAGGAATCCCTGAAGGAAAAAATGACAGAGTGAAAGAACTTGGCAGTGTGGGTGGAAAGGAAGACGGGGTGCAGTTATTGGTCTGCACAGATGACATGCAGCTCCTGCTCTTTGTTTTGCTGTTTGACTAGCATTGTTTTCATGTGTTGACTGGTCTCATGCTGTTCACTTCTGTAATCTTGGGCCTTGGCAAGCTTGAAAAGTTTGTAACTTCTTTTTTTAAGCCACGACTTAACATGTTAGTTTTAATCAAGTATCCCTAGGCATGATATGTGTCATATGGGGGAGAAAAACCCAGAAAGTGACCATGTTCTCACCATGCCTTTGGAGGACACAGCTCCATAGACTGAATACTGCCCACAAGGCCTTGCCTCTTAAAAGTCCTGCAACCTCAGTAGTTTCAACATAGGGGCTAAGCCTTGAACATGTGCAAGTTTGAAGGATACTTAAGATCAAAGCTATAATTTAGCTTGTGTCGACACAAAACAGGTACTGCTCCAAAGAGAATAAGAGTTAGTTCCTTCAGCAACCACGGCCCGGAAACTTGAAGTCCCTTCTCACCAAGTAAGAAACTGCAAAAACTCTCATAGTCTCAGAACCAAAGTCACCAGTAAATTAACGAGAAGGCAGGCACAGGGGTGCGGACATCAGGTGGGTTGGTCACAGGACAGCAGGGATATCTCTGCTCTAGGTCTTGGAGTCTGTCTGATGACATTTTTAGCTTGAGGGTTATAAAAGCTAGTGACCCACTAATTACTAACTAACACATTCCAAGGGTTTCGCATGATAGTCAAAAAGATACTAGGTCAAACGCAGCAACCGGTTATAAATGTCTGCTAAAAGAGCTAAAGCCAGACCAAAATAATTTGACTCATGATCTGCAATACTCCAGTTCTCTGCCATCCTGAGGTTCTTTTTTTTTTTTTTTTTTTTTTCGAGACAGGGTTTCTCTGTGGTTTTGGAGCCTGTCCTGGAACTAGCTCTTATAGACCAGGCTGGTCTCAAACTCCCAGAGATCCGCCTGCCTCTGCCTCCCGAGTGCTGGGATTAAAGGCATGCGTCACCAACCGCCCGGTGCACCTGACATCCTGAGGTTCTAAGCAGCCAATTGATCTGCAGAATCTTTAACCTAGATGGGGTTTATTTCAGGAGATCTCGTCTCACATTTCCATAGTCAAACTCGCAGAGGATAAAGCAGAATAGAGGTTACCAGGGGATATAAAATGGGGAGACACGGGACTTAGTTCCTAATGAGGTCAGAGTTTGAATCTGGAAGGATGAGAAAGACAATGACAGTGGCTGCCGGAGTCTGAGCATACTGACTGCCACTGCTATTTAAAGTGATAGCACGGTAAATCTAATACTGTTTATGCATACAATGCAAATGTGTGTTTTATAATGGGAAGCTATATGTCTTCCAGGCATCTGCTTTATCATTAAATATTAATGTCAACAAGGGAAAATAGATAATATCATTAATCTGTTATGAACTGCTTTCACAGTTCATCTTTTTGTGATGATTTTTTTTTTAATCCTTTATCCATTATCTCAGTGCCAGGATCTTTTAGAAGATTTAACACAGTGCACATGGACCTAGGGAGTGGCTGGGAGGGCTTTGCTGCTCCTTTATAAACAAAAAACTTGGTGGTCAACAAGAAACTGTAATGTGCTGCAGGTGGGAGCAAAAGGCTACCGAGCAACGGGA
>NC_022020.1:67479886-67482704 GCF_000317375.1 Microtus ochrogaster
GCACGCACCTTCTTATCTGTATGTGCACCGCCTGTATGCAGATGCCCACAGAGGTCAGAAGATGGCATTAGATTCCCTTCAACTGGAGTTACAGTCAAGTTACAGGTCACCAGATGAGGGTCCTGGGAACTAAATCGGAGGGAAGGGGTTCTTTGTTAGAACAGCAAGTGCTCTTCACTGTTGAGTCATCTTTCAGTCGGTGTGTGTGGTGTGTGCATATGGAGGACGGAGATCATCTTCCATGGATGATGATCTATATACCCCAGGACCTGTCCATTTTGTTTCTTCATGCCCTCTCCTTCTATCCCCTTCCCTCTTCTCCTGTCTCCTTCCTTGTCCTCTCCTGTTTCTGCTCTCCCTTTCCTCCCCCTCTTTGGGCTCCTATTCCCCCATCTCCCCATGCTGGGGATCAAACTCAGGAACTGTCACTTGCTAGAAGATGAGAATCCTGTCACTAAAGTAAAATCCTGATCACCTCAGCTCCTGGGTTTGCTTGCCTTGTCTTGAGACAGGGTCTCTCTGTGTAGCCCAGGTTAGCTTCTAACTCCGAGTCCTGCCTCAGCATCCTAAGGCTGATGTTACCAGTGGGTACCACTGAAACAGATTTTACCTCCCTTCCTCTTTGAGGATGCTGTCTTCTACAAGTTTACTATTTTCATGGTCCCGTGTTCTTCTGGGCTCTTCTGTAGATCTGAGTCTCCAGGCTGGAGGTGGTGGAGGGGATGGCAGGAAGGACGCTCCTCTCATTGACATCCTGAAATATGGTAGGGGAGCATGCTGTGGGGGTGAGACATTGCGTGTGTCTTTAAGACGCTCTCTGTTCAGAAGATAGCCAACTTCTTTTTCACACACACGTGTGCACACGCACAGACAGACAGACAGACAGACACACCACACAGACAGACACACACACCACACAGACAGACACACATACACGCACACACACATACATGTACACGCACACACATATGCATGCATACATACAGACAGACATACACACAAATCACACAGACAGATATAAACATACACACAGACAGACATACACACACATATACACAAACGCATGCATACACACACACAGACACACATACACCACACACAGACAGACACACACACCACACAGACAGACACACACACCACACAGACAGACAAACAGAGACACACACAGACAGACACACACACATGCATGTACACGCACACACACATGCATGCATACACATAGACAGACATACATACATACACATCACACAGACAGATATAAACATAGACACAGACAGACATACACACATATACACAAACGCATGCATACACACACACAGACACACATACACCACACACAGACAGACACACACACCACACAGACAGACAGACACACACACACAATACACATATACACACTATACACACACACACTCACACCACCATTAAGTATTCACACATGGGGTATTAAGTGACAAGTGAAGGGGTGGGGACAGGAGGAATTGGAGGAGAGCTCCTGCAGTCAATCTTGGAGTTTGTCAGGAAGGGCAGGGTCACATGAGCCAGGGAAGACCAGGGGTTCCACAGTGACGGAGTCTGAGGGACACACGGGTAGTGTGGGGACTACAGACCTGACTCCAGGGAGGTGAGAATGCTCCTGGATTTGATCTGTTCACAGGACAGTCAAAGAGTCCTAGCTTCCTTTTCCATGGTAGCAGCTCAGAGCTTGGCAGAGGTAGGAGAGAACAGACTGAACGTAGAGACTATGCAGGGGTGGGCAAGTGGTGACCCTAAGAAGAGGGAGATGTTTGCCATGATGCCCTGGATAGAACTTGCTACCTGGAGGTGAGGCCAGAGAGGGCCATCCCAGAGCACTTAATCCCAGTGGTGCTCTTCATAACAAAGTCAACTTGAAGTAGTTCTCAAAATAGATCAAGGAAAACAGAGTCTAACAGATTTAGGTTTCTGGTGGTGACAATTTCATTGCTTTTCATGAAATATTCCAAATGAATTATCTAAAATGCTTTCAACAAGTCTTTTGTTTTTGTGCTGTCTTTGTTCCCTAAGCTCATGCTGACGATGCTCATTACAAACCCACCAACATGTGCTGTCAGAGAGTGCAGACAGCAAGAGACACCACCCATGGGCACACTAGATGCCAGACTGCTCCCCTCCAAATGCAGCAACTGCTGGGTAGGCAACATGGTACCAAACCAGCCGTGTTCCACTGTGTGATCCCCCATCTCATTTGTGCGTTTCCACCCAATGAGCTACGAGTGTATACCTACATGCGAATCCACACATGGATGCTTGCAGCAGCTTTATGCATAATTTCCAAAACTTAGAAAAAAACAAGATTCACAATAGGCAAGTGTGTAAACTAATCCATCTCCATCATGGAACACTGCTCGATGCTAAAGGAAAAGAGGGTTCAAGCCACAAAAAGACATAGAAGAACATGACCACATTGCCAGCTTGAAAAGCTGTATATTGCTTGATTCCAATAAGAAGATCAGTGGTTGCCAGGAGTTACAGGGGAGGGTAGAATGATCAGACAATTACACGGTCTCTGAGAATGCTGATCTGCATTTTGAGTTCCAGGGAAATATGTCTTTGTAACACACCCAGAATGGACCTTCAGTGAACTGTGGGCATTGGTAAATATTGTTATAAATTCCAGGAAAGAGAGAGAGAGAGAGAGAGAGAGAGAGAGAGAGAGAGAGAGAGAGAGAGAGAACACCTTTCCTTCTGAAGCATCTTGACAAGGCAAAATTTACTCCTGATGGAGAGGCCACACTGCAAGTAGAAAACACACCAGTGCAGGAAGCACACCAGTGCA
>NC_022020.1:67482929-67485996 GCF_000317375.1 Microtus ochrogaster
GGAGCACACCGGCGCAGGAAACACACCAGCCCAGGAAGTACATGCACTCTTTATTCTGTCTCTTCCCCATTGTCTGCCATCCCACTTCATGGTCTTTGGCCACTTTTGGCTGACTTTAAAGAGAATCAATACTAAGGTGTTGAAGGGGAGAAGGGATCGGCCACTTTAATCCAAAATTGTACCAGAGTCTTTGAGTAAGCAAGAGTTTTATGGGGTGGGAGGGATCAAAAGATTTGAATTCTTTGTCATAAAACAGTTCTATAGTGTTTGATAGAAAAGAGTCTTGTTTAACGTGTCTTAGAGTCCAAAGCATCTGTGTATATCCCGGTGTGAGGTATCGGAGGAGGATGAAGACGACCAGAGGTCAGGCCAGTAAGGGTGGGGTATGGGTAGGAAATCATTGCGCCCACCTCTCTTATTGTTACCATGAAGCTAGCCCTTCTCAAAAACAACAAACAAACAAACAAACAATAAAAACATCCCCTCCAAGTTTGAAATTGTTATACATAAGTGTAAACCCAACCATTCGGAAGTAGGGATGGGAGAATTGAAAGTTAAGATCATCTTCCCCTAAAAAGTCCAAGGACAGCCTGGGCTACTGGGAGATTTGTCTCAAAACAAACAAAACAAAAGAAACCCCCCCTTCCCAGGACCAAGTTCATTTTAGAAACAAACAAACAAAAGAAGCTCTGTTGCGTTCTCAGAGAGGGTAGAAAGGATGCTCTGGGGACCAGGACTCCACTGAGGACATCGTGGTCACCAGGGACTTCAGGGACCTCAGGAGTGTGCTGCAGTAGCGCAGACCAAAGCCAGGCAAACTTAGGGCAACCCTGGGACCTGATCCTGGGGACCAGGGAAGCACAAAGTTTTCTGGGTAATAAAGCTCTCTCTCCTCCCTCATTTATTTCTGCATGTTCATGACAGTGCGTGCCTCTGGAGGTCAGAGGTCAACTTCCAGTGTCGGTCCTTGGGAGCCAAATGCCTTGTTCTTTGGCTCAGGCTTTCTCACCGACCTAAAGCTTGTTGGGTATGCTGGGCTGGAGTGAGCCCCAGGGATCTGCTCGTCTTTGCTTTCCCAGGACAGAGTGTGTAAGCACACGTCCCTGCTGAGCCTTTTTTGAACCCGGGTTTTGGGGTTCGCACTCAGGGTCACACTCAGCCTGTGGACAGCGGCCCTTCTGTCGTTGGTCTCAGTCTCTGAAACAGTCTTTCTCTACCGAGGCCGACAGCATCTCCCAGCAGTGCTGGTATGACCTTGGCTTCTCATGTTGCCATTTAGCAGCCCCTCATCCCTCTGTAAGGAGGACCCAATTCTTTAACTTTGAAGTCCACTTATTTGATGAAGCGGCTTCAGGGCAGATATTTAGGCCTCTCTGATTTCCACATCCTCGGCCCAGAGGGTGCTGGAGGGCCAACTCTCATTAGGAGAGAGTCAGGGCTGCAGACTCCTTCAGGCGTGTTTTATGGTTGAGCTCAGACCTTGGCAATGAGTTTCCTGCCATTGCCAAATGAGAAATGACAATTGTGGGGTGTCACTTTTTCCAAAGGATGCTTGCATAAGCATCTCAACGCCAAGTGGCAGGACACATTTTTTCCCCTGTACATCACTCTTGTGTGAACCTGGTGGGCTTGATGTGCATCTCCGACAAGTGCTCACAGGAAGACACCCATGCACAGAGGTTAGCATGAGGGTGACATGTGTCTCTGCTTTGCTGGAGGGGAATCCAAAGGAGCAGCTGTGGCTGGAGTGAGCTGGAGATTGCAGCTGGAAGCTGCAGCTGAACCTGCCAGGGAGGCCAAGGAAAGGTTACATATTTTCTAAGGTTTAGTTACAGAAATCTCAGTGCAACTGTGGGTGGTTGGAAAACCCCAGAGGCTCATCAAACCAAGCTAAGTCCAAAAGGAGCACAGCAATTTACTTAGTGAAAGGCGTTCCCATCAAGCTCAGCAAACAAGGAAGGCATCAGCTAGGCAGAATAGCAGAGGCTTCGTGGAGAGATCCCCCTGAGGTCCTCAGCAAGGAGGAAATGGGCAGGAAGAGCTGCACCCTCGCAGCTTCTGGGCCTTCAGCAGTGTTGTTGGTGTTCTGAGATCACAGGACAACCCCTTGTGTTCCCAGGAGATCGCCCAACATTCCTGACAGTCCCAAGTCTGGGACCAGCCAATTCTTTTCTTCCCTCACAGACCTCGACTCTGACAAACTGGATCCTACAAGGCTTGAGGATTTGAACTGGAATTCCTAAATTCTAATTCTGGCATAGATGGACCTAACTGTGGGACAATAGAACTAGTTGCTCAAGTTGTAGGGTCACTTCTGCCTCTTTTTTTTTTTTTTGTGGTTTTTCGAGACAGGGTTTCTCTGTGGTTTTGGAGCCTGTCCTGGAACTAGCTCTATAGACCAGGCTGGTCTCGAACTCACAGAGATCCGCCTGCCTCTGCCTCCCGAGTGCTGGGATTAAAGGCGTGCACCACCACCGTCCGGCCACTTCGGCCTCTTGAAAATAGAAGTAATGAGTATTCGTAGGGAAATACAGTTCACGATCCCAGGACATGGCAGTGGATTGCCTCTGGCATGTTATAGCCACTTCCACTAAAGCTTGTCGGCAGGGATACAAAGAAACTGGTAGCCTTGATAAAGCCAACGGGAATGTGAAATGGTACAATCATTTGGGAAAAATAAGTTGTGTTTCTTAGAAAGTTAAGTCTAGCACATGGAGAGATTGCTCAGTGGTTAAAAACACGTGTGCAGCCATGAGGCTCTAAACTCGAACCCCGACACCTGCTAATGTGCTGAGCACCGTTTTGAGTGTGTCTGTCACACCAGTGTCATGGAGGAAAGAGACAAGAGAATGGCTGGGACCTGAGAGCTGCCATATTGGATGAAAAGTAGGCATTCCAGGTCTAAGGAGAGACCCCGATTCAAAGGAGTAAGTCAGAGAGTGATAGAAGAGGGGGCTGTACATCATCCTCTGACCCAGATTTAAGCATGTGCACCTACACACATGTGCACATATACAGTTCCCCCCACTTGTGCACATATACAGCCCCATATGTGTACATATACAGT
>NC_022020.1:67486722-67492337 GCF_000317375.1 Microtus ochrogaster
ACACATGCAGCCACCCACATGTCCAACAGTCCCACAAAGCTTGAGGCTAGCCTCTCCCTGACTCTGACTGGTGTCTTGTGCTGAGCCCGCCTTGGCCAGTCATGTGGTTGGGAGATGTGACGCCCTAAGGGCTTGTCACAAGTCCACCTCACATTTATAGAGTGGACAACACCGGGGTGGCCAGTGAACAATTGATTTTTCCAGGAAACTTGGGCACAGAAAAAATAGAAAGGACAGTTTTCTCTTGTAATATTTTCCTAGAAACATACTCTGCCATAATTTTTATGCCGTATCTTTAGGGAGATGGATGACTAAGGTTTATTTAATCCCTACTGTGCGCATTTAGGTTACTTCCGGTGTTGTTGGTGTTATCGGCTGTATGTCAAAGAACAGTCCGACGCCAAGCCTGGCTATGCTCTCAGTCACTGCAGTCACTGCACCCGGGTATTGGGGGGCACTAGACTCCCCTTTCCTTGGCCACATCTCCCCAGTCCTCTCGTCTTCTGGAAATTTGTCCCTTCGTATACCAATCTCTCAGCCTCCAGAGCTTGGAACCTCACCGAGCCATGGACTATCAAACAAAAGTCTCATTTTTGAAAACTGGGTCCATTTCACTTAAAGGAAAGCAAAGCAAGAATTTGGAAAAGTAATCCCCAAATGACGATGTCACTAATGTTTCTAGTGCCCGGGCTGTACCTGGGGTGTAACAGTATTATTAGCTGATGATGAGAAAACCGGGCCTTCTCACTCCCTTCAAGGTGGCCAGAAACTCACACCATGTGTTTGTGGTAGCCACTGCTGCTATAACAAAGAGCTCAGAGCAAACTTAGCGTAACTTAAAATCGTGTTCTATCCAAATTCTTTCAAACGTCTGGTAAAAAATGGCAACTGTCGAAACTGTTCTTAGCCTGGGGCACGATACCTATGTAGACAGCAATGATATGGATGGAGTGTGATTGTTTAGATAATATGCCTAGAACTCGTGTGCTTGCTTCACTGGTGGGACATTTTGCAAATGACTGGACCCCAAGGGCTCTGACCTAATCAATGGATTGATTGGGCCAGAGATCCAATAACGGAGCCATAATTTGAAAGCATGATTTGGAAATGGTAGAAAACAAGATATAGGGTCTAGACTGCAGAAGTAAAATCACTAGGGGTGTGGTCCTGAAAGGTACGCTTGGTCCCCAGTTCTTCCTTTCTCTCTCTGCCTCCTGGCCATATGGAATGAGCCAAACCACAGCCAGGGACCACAGACTGAAGCCTCTGACACTAGTTCTGCCATGTGTTAACTTGGAGTCCTTCAAAGAAATGCCCAGGAGTGGCAAAGTTGGGTAATACAGTAGATCCAGTTTTAGTTTGCTGAGAAACCTCCGTGTGGAGTTCCACAGTGGGTAGACTAGCAGGTACCCCAAGCTCAGTGTATGAGGGTTCCTCCTTTGCATTGATTTGCAACAATGTCTTTACCATACAGGTGAAAGGTGGATTGTTCAGAGCATTATCCATGCTCACTTCAACAGCAATATACGTGTGTGTGTGTGTGTGCGTGTGCGTGTGTGTGTGTGTGTGTGTGTGTGTGTATCATATATTGAGAATATTGAGCTGGGCAGTGAGCAAATGGGCTTCTAGTGGTGCTCTTTCTGTTGACAATCATACAGAGACCAGAGGACCAGCGTGGGGTAGTACTACTTCCTCAGTCTGTGCATCTGGGTCTTCAGTGGCAATGAAAGAGCTAATGAATAAAATTAAATAGAACACTTTGTAGTTGCAAACCAGAGTTCTTGTTGTCAAGAACATTTTAGGAGTGTTTGTGAGTTCATAAAATTTAGCAGAATGAGAATTAATAGCTTAACGTGTCCAGGAAATTGTAGAATTACAGTTTATTCCAGTAACAGCTTATAAGCAATATATCCATATCCTGTCCTGAGTGACAAGCTCAGCTGTCCAGGGACAAGTTCAGAGCCCAAAAGATATGTTCAAACGTATTCCCTATCCTGCAATGTGTCTGCACTGTTCAACATAGCCTGCAGAAATCAGACAGAAATATTTATGTGTTAGGAGCAGTTTGTCAAGAAAAATTCTTCAGGGGGTTTACAGCTTTCTGATCTTCAGGAGGAAACGCTAGCTCCCTAGTCTACTCTCTGATGCATCAGGCACGTCAGAGAGAATTTTGCATTGGCTACCACAATGAGGACTATAGAACACGGTAAGATTCGGCCCCACCACTGAGGATTTCCAGTTCAGCGACCATGCAATGCCAAGGCAGTACCATGGATGTCCCACAGAAACAGAGGATCTCAGCAGCAGGAGGCCTTCTTTGTGCTGAGCGTCAGGGAGCACGGCTTGGGTATGAGGTATCCCCCAAAGGCTCACGTATGGAAGGTTTGGTCCCGAGCTGATAGTTCTAATCACTGAGGAGTGATTAGGTCATGGGCTAATCCATTGACTGATTGGTGTTCTGATGGAGGCATCAGAAGGTGATAGGAAGTAGGATGTGGGGCTGATTGGAAGAAGCAGGCCACCGGGGATTAATCTCTATTGCCCCACTTCCCCTCTGGCTTCTGTTTCTTGACGGCCATTACTGAACAGCCACTAGGTACTGTAATAGCCTGCCTTGTGGAGCCATAGAGCCAGACTGCCGTGGACCCACGTCTCCGAAACCACGGACCGGAAGTCCTTCCTTCTCTTAATTGTTCTTCTCCAGTATTTGTCACAGTCATGAACACAGCAAAATGGTAAAGACTCGGGTGCAGGCCATGATCACTGAACTCTAAAATCTGGGGGTGTCTTGTCTGCTCAGAGAACTTTGGACTCTGTGATAGGGAGCTAAACCTACATTGCCTTCAAGGCAAAGGAAAACAACTTCATGAAGATCTGCGTAAGGAAATTTGCTGTGTGATGGGAAGAATCACTGTTCCATTTCTCAATATTATGACTCCGTGTTTACTCTATGATAAGGGAGTGGGGAAAGCAGCTTAGATTCCAACCTGCTTAAATCAAGTTGATATGCACCCCCATCGTACTGCCTAGATTGTACTTTTTTTTTTTTTTAACCCATAGAGATCCATTCCCTGCCCTCATCAGGTGTACCAGTTATTTTGGGTTATAGAGAATCTACCCTCCCAGGAAAAGGGCACAGTGAAATGAACACTGCTCGACCTCATCGTTCCTGGCTTTGTGCAGCGTACAAAGTGCACAACAGTATGGCAGTTCTGTGTAGAGCCATCAGTCGAAGGCTCTAAAGAGCGTTCTAATCTCTGCGTTCAAACAATGTTAAATGTTAAATGGATCCCTTTATTGTGGAGTTACATTTTTTTGTTTTATATACTTCAAAAATGCTAAAACATAGTAATATATTTTAAAAGTCACAAAGTAAAACTTAATCCTAATATTAATTTTAATATCAAGGTTTGCTTCCTATTCTCCATAAGTTTGTCTGTTTTTGTTTTTTGAGACGATTTTCACTATGTAGCCTTGATTGTCTTGGCTTGCTGTGTAGACCAGGCAGGCCTTGAACTCACAAAGATTTGCCTGTTTTTTGCCTCCTGAGTGTTGGGATTAAAGGTGTGCACCACCACACCCGGCCTACATTCCTCATAGTTCTTATTCCTTAGTTTAAAAAGAGAAAAAAGAGCAGGGCGGTGGTGGCGCACGCCTTTAATCCCAGCACTCGGGAGGCAGAGGCAGGCGATCTCTGTGAGTTCGAGGCCAGCCTGGTCTATAAGAGCTAGTTCCAGGACAGAAACCAAAAGCTACGGAGAAACCCTGTCTCAAAAATCCAAAGAGAGAGAGAGAGAGAGGGAGAGAGAGAGAGAGAGAAGATTGGGAGAATTGGCTTCCCCAAGAAAGAGCACACCAGTTGGTTACCCAATATGAAATGGTCAGCCCTGAAAACATACATACAAAATAACTATACAAAATAGCAGGGTATTTAAGAATATATGTGTTTACACACACACACACACACACACACACACACACACACACACACACACGTAACAACAATTAACGATAAAGGAGACCGTGAATCTGAAAGAGAGTGAGGAAGGGTATATGAAAGGGTTTGGAGAGAGGAAAGAGAAGGGGGAAAAGATAAAATCTCAAAAAAAAAAGTTTACTTTTAAGAATGGTGTCTTTGTCTCCTCTGTCCCAACAACTGTTTGCTGGTGATGTGGTCGCAGGGAGGTGCCTCCTGAGTCTTGTAAGTTTTGGAAACTTTCTGAGTCTTACAATCTGTCCTCCTCCTAAGAAAGGGGTGATACCTTTTTGCTGCTTTTTCTTTGTGGCAGGAGGTGGGGGGTCCTCACTACATGGCCTGCTCCAAAGTTCCCCATCCTCCTCCACATCTTCCTGAGGGTGGCATTCCACACACCCCACCGTTTAACCTCAGTCTCCTTCCTATTCTCGTTCCTTCCCTAGCGGAGGGGCTGAAGCCGGTACTCTTTTGTTCCCGTGCTCCGGAATCACTGGGAGAGGAGACCTTTCCACACCACTGCCTCTGAGACCATTCTCACACAGCCACACGTGTGCTGGGGAAGCAAAAGGTTAGGGTTCCCTTGGAGGGAGCTTGTGAAAGGATGTTGTGATTGACTGGGTGCTCCCCCAAACCTCCAGAGTCTGCTGTATTCAGGGAACACTTATTTGTGGTATATCCCAAGTGCATCTTAAAGCCGAATTCACGTTGTTTTAAAATTCTGGGAGGCAGCTACCCCAGAACCAGCCACAAAACCAAGTTTAACTAGAGACTTTCAGAATAGAGTAAGCTGGGACACTAGTTCTCTAGAGGTCCTTAGAGAATGTTTAAATCAGGTTGAGAAACAGCCTGAGAAGTTAGGGCACAGGGCAGCAGGAGGGCCTCTGGATGGGGCTTCCAGAATCCCGCGGTAAGTGCTTTTGTCTGATGAATGCCCGGGCAAGAGGCCCCAGCTTTTCCAGAGCCCTTCAAGGCTGACAATACCCGGCAGGACACCGGGCACGCCACCCACCGTGCACTCTCTTTTTGCTGGAGAAAGGTCTGGAGAGCAGGGTTTCACGCATATACCAAGGGCGCATACAACACAGACTCTAGCTGGTGAAAACGCTTTGGCGAACCTCTCCAGGCTGTGTTAACGCTGACAGCTCGTCCCTCTTTCCTTGGCGAAGTCCTCAAGTCTGGTGCAGTCTGGGTATTGCTGACCGTGGTCCCTCACTGTCCCCATTTCTTCTCCCCACACCTTGAAACCTCTCTCCCGGAAGCCGGGAGGGATCCTAAGCTCAGGTCAGACTAGGTGGAGAGGATGGGGATGGGCAGAGTGCAGCAGCCAAGAGGGTGAATGGGTCCAGTGGGGTCCTGGGGAGGGGCAAGTGTTGCGGCTAGACAGGGGGCGGCAGTCTAGGAAAGAGGGAAGAAGTAAGGCCATCCAGAGAAGCGAGAGGCTTAGTCTTGGGGAAGAAAAGAGTAGAAGAAAGTGGAAAGGTGGCCAGGGTGGGTAGGTCGCAGAAGCCGGGAGCGGATCCCCACGCAGCACCGGGACGCTGTGCCTAGAGGCCAGTTTCCCCTCCCGCCGCCCCTCCCCCTCTCCGCCCCTAGAGCTGCGGAGCGGCGACCGGAGCGCGGGGCTGGCGATGGCGCGGGC
>NC_022020.1:67492437-67496810 GCF_000317375.1 Microtus ochrogaster
CCTTCGCCGCGTGGACCGCCGGCTGGGTGCTGGCGGCCGCGCTGCTGCTCCGCGCGCACCCGAGCGTCCTCTCGGAGCGCTGCACCGACGAGAAGAGCCGGCGCATCCTGGCCGCGCTGGTAGGTCCCGCCGCCGCATTGCCCACTGTCGCGCGTCCGGGTTGGGTTCTCAGCTACCTTCCCCGGGTTCTTTGGTCACCGCGTCACCTGTGATGCTGCAGTATCGTAGTGACCAACCCAATCGGGGGATGGGGTGATCAGGGGACACCCGCCAAGGCGAGTGGAGGTCCCTGTGCGTGCATGAAATACCTAGGCAAAGGACTAGGGGTCCGCTGTGTGGATCCGGAACATCCCTCCCCTTTTCTCCAAAATTACTTTTGAATCCTGGGACAGTATTCCGGCAGGATATCCCAAGCCTCAGCTCCAGAAGAAAGTTTGCGGGCGATTCCTGAACTCTGGTGCCTACATCCAGTTCAGGTGGCCAGGTTTGGAGGATATGCCTTTCCTGGGCTACCTCGCGCGATAGGCCACCGCCCTTCAGTGTTCCCACGTGGACTGCCGGATCACCCCCACCTGATCAAACCCTGTGATTACTGTTCGGACTTCTTCTCCTGGTGACCTAAAGATAGGGCTTTTCAGAATCTTAGCAGACAGGGAAACAGCGTCCCCTGCTTTATCGTGATCCCCTAAAGCGAGAGGGTCAGAGAATTTTCTCACCAAGCTGCTCCTTAACCTGGCCAGGCAGTTGTGGACGGAAAGAAACATCGCATCAGCGGACTGCTGAATGCCTGGGCCTTCCTCCCTGAAGTAAAATGCTCACACCCTCACCAGCACCTCGCCCCGATTCTGCTTGGGAATTCATGCTTAAAGGGAGACTTGAGTACAGGCAGCCCTGACAGACATTTAGGAAGGAGGAGAAAGGAGCCTGTACTTGTTTCTTACCAGTGATTGTTCACGTCCGAAAATAGTGACCACGTGCTCATTTGGTTTGAAATCTCGAAGAAATGCTTGGGGGCTTTTCAGCACACTTGCTTATAAAGATGCTTTTGGTTTTGTTTTGTTTTCAGATTGTGAGAATTTCAAAGGGTATTAAGTACTTTTTTCTAAGGCTCTTTCAAAGGAGATTGGAAAATTAAGCAACCAAAGCATGTTTCCGAACTAAGGATGCTCCTGTCACCGTGTTAGCCTGCTTCCTTGACAGGAACATGGACTTTCTGTCCATGGCTCACAGCTTAATTGAAGTTTTATCAGGTTTTAAGCTGCAAGATCTCATTGATTTTCGCGGTAACCATCTAAAAATCCCTTTGCCTGTAGAG
Organism: Microtus ochrogaster; assembly: GCF_000317375.1. Taxonomy (NCBI): domain Eukaryota; kingdom Metazoa; phylum Chordata; class Mammalia; order Rodentia; family Cricetidae; genus Microtus; species Microtus ochrogaster. The sequence continues at coordinate 67,493,753 of NC_022020.1, forward strand.
ATTTTCCCCTGCTATTTTGGTGACGCCAGCTGACTAAGACAACAAAATTTAATAGTTTGGCTAAGACCCAGGTCCCGTTTACAAACTTAATATAACCTTTTAGATTAAAATAGGAATCAAGGCCCGTTATTTATTTATTTACCTTTGGTCATGCTGAGAAAGGCCTAATAGGATTTAAGTAATTGGTAGTCATAATTTTCCCAGCATGCCAGGCTGTAAATTAAAACCAATTTGGTTTAGGAGCTTTACCAATTTGTCTTTGATGCAGCCATGTGGGATCATTTTTAGTATGACAGACATTTTTAGTATGACAACTCTCAATCTTAACTCTTTCCAAAGCTATTTCCCCAGTTTGCTGGAGTTCACACAGGTGAACTACTGGGGTGGGGGGGGCATTATGGATGACTTGTGTGAGTTCTTCACACAGCAAGTGCCTTTCTTTACCCTTGTGTCTCCTTTCTTGGATTTGCTGGGGCGAAACTGAGAAAGTCCTCGGACTCAACTTTTACCTAAGGCCCTAAATTAGGACAGACTAAAATGCCAGGCAGCTGCCAAGCAGAGGCTGGCACTGTGGCTTCTGAGGACTGCATCTGAATTGGGCCTCTGTGTCCTGGCTCCCCCAGCACTTTGCATTTTCCTGGCTTTCATCCTACATAATAAAAGCGGTTGTTATTTTTCTGACTGGCCTCCAGACTCTCATTAGCTTTCACTCTGAGTACCCAGAACACACAAGACATTAGAGCCAAAGGGAGGTTCTCTCTGGCAAAGCTGGGAGTCCTGATGAATCTCCCATGCCGGCAGTCTGTGTTCCCAGCCCCCAGAGTGGCAGGTGGCATTGCTAACTGGTAGGGGAAGCATACCTGCAGAACACAGCAACCAGGTGTTAAAAGGCTGACTAGTGGGTGGGTGTGGGTCTGCAAGTCCCCCTAGGTCTCCAATACTCACAAAGACAAGAGCTCCATGGAAAGTCAGCTTGGCTTGTTTTGGAAACTTCAAGCCCTGGGTCCCCACGTCTTCCCTGATCCCTTTGTGTGGCTTTTCAGCTCTGCTGCAATTGAGGAAGGAGCACTCTTTTGGGTTGGTTATGAGGATGTTAAAGCCTCCAGGGAGCTGTGTGTTGAGGCTCTGTGGGATTGAGGAGTGGTTGGGGGGCATAATCACTGACACCCCTAGCTTCTGCAGGTGAGTGCCTTACAGAGCAGAAATGAGAGTGGAGATGCTCACAGCTGGTGACTGTTTGCGTCTACTCTGGCCAGCAGCATGGTCAACATACATGCCTTATTACAGCATCCTCTCAACAAACTCTAGGAAGTACTTGCATTTAGAACCTCCCATTTTTGCAGATGGAGAAACAAAAAGCCCAGGAAGGCAACCTAACACTGTCTCTCTTAATAAAATTAATATGTTGAGGATCTATGATGCTATTCTGTGCCTTGGACAGTAGAGTCCTCAAGATGGTAAGACGCCTCTAAGCTGCAAACTTTGAGAAGCAGCTTAGGGGATTCCTCAACCTCCATAGCTGCTGCTTCCAAAGCCCCACAATCTCCCCATAGATTGTTGGTATGGAGAGACAAGTTAGGTGCTATGGGATTTAGTACTGTTGCCTACATTAAGGGTCCATCCGTCCTTCCTTCCTTAGTGATGTTTATCAGTCTCGTAGGTGATCCAATCTCAAGTGGTCAGCCCTGGTCATTTAGATACAAGCAATGCCAAATGTACTCTGTAAGTTGTATATCCATGTGTGTTACATGAATACTACGTATGTTATAGTGTATAGGCTACATAAAGAAGAGGTTTTACATTTGGGAAGGGGACGTGAGAGGGGTTGGAGGGGGAAAGATGTGATGGTGTGTGTTTGTGTATGCCCACAAGAAGCACAGCTTTGCTGTGAATTTTGTTACTATAGAACTCTGCCAGCCAAAGAGACAGGTTAAAGCACTCTCCTTGCAAGTATGAGGTTCTGAGTTCTGGCAACAGAACTCACGTAAAAAGCCAGGCAGGCATGGTGATACAATGCTTGTAATCCTAGAAGTGGGGAGGGAGAGAAATAGTCCAATTTTTAGTACAGACTTAAACAACTTGTATTGAAACAATGGAATATGCTGCTAATAAAATATCCCAGCCATTAGCACTCACATGATGAAAGTTTCCAGTTCCCCTTTAAACTTGCATTATGTACATTGAGTTTATTGGTTTCTGATTTGCTGGACTGTCTTTCTCTGTATCCAGCAGACACAAACATGCCAAGCTCCAGAGCGTGTATAGTTTAGCTCTGGTAATGAGCCAACCACAGGCAAAAGACAGAAAGGTAGAAGACAGGTGGGAGCTAAGAAACAAAGCATGCATCAGACACAAAGTAACAGAAACTGCTCTGCAATAAATGCACTGTGTGCATCAGACACAAAGTTACAATGGCCACTCTGCAGTAAATACACTCATGTATGCTTCCCAGTGCTCGTTCTAATGTGAATTTCTCTTTCCTGGACATTGAGACATTGTAATAGCTGGCAGGTTTGGGGGCCTTTGGTCACCCCACTTCACATCCTGCCCTTTCTGATGCTGGACTTCTCAGCAAGCCAGAAAGCAGCAGGTCTTTAGGCTGTTACAAACTCAGTAATGACACCATCTTTCAGAGTGTTTTCTGACTCCTGTTTGTAAATTGCCTTCCAAATTTGCTGGGGTGAATATCCTGGACATTTCAATAGTTTTTCTGTTATTTCATTGCGAAAGCAGATGTGTATATAAAGCAATAGGCTGGTGGGCACAACACAGACAGCACTTACATGGTGGTTTAGTGAGAGCTGGGAAGAGAGAGAGAGAGAGAGAGAGAGAGAGAGAGAGAGGGGGGGGGTGTTTGGAAACAGATGAAGAAGAAGGTGAGATGCAGACAGGAAAATGACTTTTCTGGCGGTGTAGTTGGTGTGAGACTGTCTTACTATAGACCAGGCTAGCCTCAAACTTGTGGCAGCCCTTCCATTCCAGTTTCCCCAGTGCTATCTATGATCACTATGCCAAGTTTAAAATAGCATTTTTAAAGACTTTCTTGTGTGTGTGTGTG
>NC_022020.1:67496950-67499282 GCF_000317375.1 Microtus ochrogaster
TATGTGTATATGTGTGCATGTGTGTTTATGAATGTATGAATGTGTATGTATGTGTATACGTGTGCATGTGTGTATGTGTGTATGTATATGTGTGTATGTGCATGTATGAGTGTGTGCATGAGTATGTATACATCCTACAGAGCATGTGTGGAAATGAGAATGCAGTCTTGGGTGTTGGACCTCACTTGCCACCTTCTTTGAAACAGGGTCTCTATTGTTTACCACCGTGGATATCAGAGATTCTCCTGGTTCTGCCTCCTTCTTACCATAGGAGCCCGGAGTTACAGATGAGTGCTAACACACCCAATGGGGATGTAAACTTGGGTCCTCAGGGCTGGGCTACAACACTTTATACCCACAAGTCAACTTCCAAGCCCTGGGACAGCACTTTGGATAGACTATTCCAGTCTGGCCTCAGGCCGGTGCTTTAACTGCTCTTCATTCTGAAGCACCTTTTCGTTTGGTGCTTTGTCAAATCTTGGACTATGACAGAACCGCCCTGTGCTTTGTTGCCTGCTGAGCAGGGTCCCTTCGCTGCTAGTGCTGAGGTCAGTCCTTGTCCGGCAAGAGAAAGCCCTGACCCTGCTCTTCATAACCAGCTCTGGGAGGCTGGAGAGCAGAGCGTCTAAGGCCCAGGGCCACATCGCTGGGGATGGTGCTTCTGACTGTTGGACCTTGTGACATCCTGCAACCCTGGACAATGTCCTCATTGTACGTGCTTAGAAACAAGCTGCCCAGCCTGTGAGGGGCAGAGCCAAAACTGCTGTGTTCCCTTCCTATCCACGCTGTGCACACTCTGCCATTGCTCAGGAGTCTCGAAGCTTGTCATGTCTGCTGTGAGCTGAGTCTGGGAGCTGTGGTGGGAAGGTGGCCCCATGAGACCTCACTCACAAACGGGCTAATTCCAAAAGGTGTCTTTGTTAATTTGACTGTGTCAAGGTGGGGGACAAAGCTTCAAGGCCTTGTCTCAGGTCAATCTTCATGGGACTCGCTGGCTCCAGAATCTGCAGGTGTCTAACTCTGGTTTGTGGCAATGACAGCCACAGTTTAGAGGGGAAGAGGGAGGGTCCTGGTAGCCAGGTCCCTTGCCACACACACTTTTTTACTCATAACAAAGGAGACCAGCTCTGTGGCCTGGCTGAGAGCCTAGCCAGGACCGTTGCCAGTGACCTTGTCTCCAGGGCCTTAGGTTGCACCAGGGACTGGCTCCTCTGGCCCTTTGTAGCACTGTGAGATTGTGCAGTGCCCAGCTCAGGTCTTCTCCTTTACCACACACGGCACTCTTCAATTCTGCCACGTACTTCACGCAAGAGCATTTTTCAATTAAATTACTAATGCAGTAACATCGGAGAAATGCTTGTGAAACTGATCCAAGGCACGTTTGGGTATCACACAGCTTCTCTTGTTTAATTTGAAAGGACTCAGGAAGCTATTGCATTTTCTTATCTGGTTCATTATAGTGATTTGAGGCTATAAATACCAGATAAAGTGGGGGAAACACACACGCACACATGCACACACACACACACGCGTGCACACACACATGCACACACATGCACACAATGCACGCGCGCACACATATACACACATGTACACACATGCACACACGCACACACGCGTGCACACACATGCACACACACGCACACACACATGCACGTGCACACACTCACACTGTTGTATGACCACATATCCTCACTCACCGGTTGACCCAGTACCTTCCTAAGACCATCAGGGAAGGCCTCTAGAAGCCTGACTGGCTGTTCCTTACCAGACCACTATGGGAACACATAAGCAGAGAGACTGACCCAAAAGTTTCTGACATTTCCATGCCCACTCCCTGCCCCCATGCCGAGGAAAGAGGCCCCAGAGTTAAGGCCAAAGGACAGCATTTCTTCTGCATGAAGTTAAGACCCAAGAACATACAGCACACGAGCACAGCTCCAAGAAAGACTGTTTTAAACAACTCTACTTGAGTACCTGTATACAGTTGCATTATGGTTGTTGGTTTTCCAGACATAAAAATTCAGTCAAGAGGCTGGGGAATGTCTCAGCGGGCAAAGTGCTTGTCCAAGCATGGGGACCTGAGTGTGTATGCTCACTGAAAGCCAGGCATGGGGGCATGCACCTGTGACCCCAGCACTGGGGGTGGGCAGAGACAGCAGATCCTGGGTATCACTGGCCAATCGGTGTAGCCAAAATAGTGAGTTACAGTTCATGGAGAGATCCTGAAGAGAAAAAAAAGGAAGAAACCCACAGTTGATCTCTGGCCACCATATGCACAGATGCACAGGCATTACACACGCCACTGCTACACCATCACTGTCACCATCAC
>NC_022020.1:67499783-67505577 GCF_000317375.1 Microtus ochrogaster
CACCTTCACCAAAACTCTGGGCATACGGTGCCATTCTCTAGCTGGGAGATCAAGTCCAGCACTTTTTTCTGTTTTAAATTTTTATTTATTTTATTTCATGTATTTGAGCATTGACTATATTTATGTGTGCACACCCCATGTGTGCCTGATGAGTCAGAACTGAAGATGGTTGTGAGGCACTATGTGGGTTCTAGAGACTGAACCCTGGTCCTCGGCAAGAACAACATGATGGACGGATGAGCCACCTCTCCAAGTCCCGGATCCCAGACTTTCTATCTGCAGAACTCTGGTACACGAAGTCTTGTAACCTGGTGTCTGACTAGTGTGAGCCTCGGTCTCTGTGGTCTAGAGAGTTCTAAAGGCCCCCATTGCAAGAGGACCCCTCAGCAGGAAGCCAGTGGGAAGGGGTAGTTCAGACCTTCCTTGAGGTTTCAGGATTTGGGGCAGTTGTGAAGTTACTGTCTTAAAGTGGCCTCACAAATCAGGCACTGAAGCACAGGTGTGTTCTTTGTTAACAGGCATTCAAACACTTCGTCTTTAGTATTCATAAATGTCCACAATTTCTTACCAACTGCTGGGGGTTCCAGTTTGGAACTCACATTGTTTGCCTGCTACAGAGATGGGGCAGCAGCGGCCGCCAGGAATTCTTAGGCGGATGAGCACAGTCGCAGAGTTAAACAGGAACTGTGTATGCTTCATCTTAGCCTAGCTTGACACCACACGTGGCCAGATGAGTCACAAACGCTTGCGGTTTCCAGACAGTTTTTGGTTTTGACGTTATTTGTGTCTGAGCACCCGAAGTTTATTTTCTCGACTTTCAGGCACATCTTATAATTGACTCAGGAGCATCAGAGCTGACTAACGTGAAACAGCCTGTCCATCTATGGGAGGGAACGCTGACGTATCTGACTGTACATCCGTCTATGGGAGAGCATGCTGATATATCTGACCATGTGTCCGTCTATGGGAGGGCATGCTGACGTATCTGACCGTGCGTCCGTCTATGGGAGGGCACGCTGATGTAACTGACTGTACATGACATATCTGAGCCCTTGGTTTCTAGATGTGTGATTTTGAAGGCCAGGTCCTCAACTCTGTCTAGTGGCATAATCATCCTGAGAGCCTCCCTAACTGTCATCAAATCAGGGTTGCGGGGAAGTTGTTCTGGAACCTCACTGGGTACCAGCACTCAACCCAAGGGTTGTGGTCCCTTCTATGACAGCCGAGTGTCTGTATAGTAGCTACGCCCATCTCTCCCCAGGCTTTGGACCACCTCTGTGTTTCTTATGATGCCCACTGCAAAGTCCTTGAACAATTGTAGAGGAGTGACGGCAGATGAAATAGTCTCTACGTGTTCTGTGGGGGTACAGTACCTACCCAGAATTTCTAGTAGAGGCTTGGCTGAAGATCTCACAGGTCCAGGAGGTTGTGGAACCCACCGCCCAGGACCTCCAGCATTCTCATCTGGGCACCCTAATGGCAAAGCCTTTGAGTACAGCATGCCAATACCTGTTGTCCCTTGCCTCTTATCCCTGCCCTGTTGTGACCCACTGTTCCCTTTGTTCCAGTGTCAGGACTACCGCGGTGGCTGGCTCACGGGTGCGCTGTGCGAGGACCTGTGCGTGGCCGGGGAACTGCTGTACCAACGCTGCCTGTACTATGAGCGTGGCAAGAAGGTGCTGCAGGCCCAGTGGAGAGGTCGAACTGTGGTCCTCAAATCCAAGAGGGAGGCTTTCTCCAGCTTCCCACCCCTCAACCTGCTGGGGGAGGAAGCGGGGCCAGGTGCTCCGGGCATCCCCGACGCTGAGCTGCTCCTGATGGTGGCTGGCGAAGTGAGGAACACACTAGGTTTGGAGCTGCCCAACAACAGCATAGTTCCTCTGTGGCCCGCCAGGCAGGGCCCTCGCTGGCGGCAACAGCTGGCCAGCGCGTGGTCGCTGCTCCAGCAAGAGGAATACGTGTACTTTAGTCTGCTGCCAGATCTGAGCCGCCACATCCTACCGGTCCTGGGTTCCTGTGGCCACTTTTACGCAGTGGAGTACTTGGCTGCCGGTAGCCCTCACCACAGGGCTCTCTTCCCGCTGGGTGAAGCTGGCCAGGCACAGGCTATTAGCCACATCGCTCTCAGCTTCCTGGATATGGTGCGCCATTTCGACAGTGACTTCTCCCACCGCCTCCACCTCTGTGATGTCAAGCCCGAAAACTTTGCCATCAAGAGGGACTTCACGGTAAGTGCAAGCAGGCTGCTCTGTTTGTTGTGGAGAGAGGCAACTGGTCTGCGTGGGAGGAAATGAAATGTCCGCTTTCAGAAGGAAGGCGGTGTAACTTTGGGCAGCCTGGTGGTTCCTGATCATTCCCGTTCCAGACCACTTCCTTGCTGTATTGACAAGCGGATTTAAATAGATACATCTTCTGCTTCTGGAGTAGAAGTTCAGGGAAGGAGCCCAGAGCAGGCAGAGGCCAGGCAGGGCAAAGAGGAAGTGCCTCATTTTCTTGAGGGCAGCCCTGATGACCAGTTAGTGCTAGCACAGGATCTGTGTGGTCTGCGGGGGTGGGGTGGGGTGGGGGGGGGGGGGCTTCCTGGACTTCAGATGTCTGTGGTAACAGCCTCTAGGGCTGTTCTTCCAGGCCAGGCCTTCTGTGCCCACAGCACCAGGATGCTGAAATAGCCAGTGCTTCCAAATCTCTCTTCTGGAGAGATTCTAGTCCGTTTTAAGCCTGCAATAAGACACCTAGAGAGGCACGTGGAGTTCCGTGCCTGTTAGCAGGGAAGACCCCCAGGAAAGCAGGAATGTCTGACCCCACAGCTCCTGCAGATGGAAGGTGCACTTTTATCCTCTTCTCTGGGGCTCTGCAGCGGCACCGGAGATTTGCGTGGTGGATAAAAGGCGACAAGAGAGACTGTATGTTTTATAAGATGCCATCAGACTCCTCCCCCTCTTGGCTAGAAATAGCTCTGAGGCGCCGCCCCCCTCCCTCCCGGTCAGGTGCAAGTGCTGCTCAAACGGGATTGCTCATTGCAGGGACCCGCTCATAGTGGAGCAAGGCTCTTCATCCTGGTTAGGACATGGAGGGACAAAATAAGTTCTTGCTGGGCCCTGGGATTTCATGGCGGCCTGCACGGGATTGGCATAGACCTTCAAAAGCAGTTTGAAATCTAGGGAACTAAATTTGCCATCTGTGTGTTCTCCTGATGCCCTTTCCAGGGCTGCCCCGGAGGGGATGAAAATCCAGGGGTAGCTTTAAGTGGCAAAAGATGGAGCGCAAGCGGGGTAGTTCTGGTGGGCTCCAGCAGAGTGTATACTGGGAAGGGCGCTCGGGGGGGGGGGAGGGTGCTCAGTCCTGTGTTATATCCTTGCTGTGAGTTCACTAGGGCGTCTCAGATGAAGCCCCTCAGACAATGTGCAGCCAGCAGCTATTTCAGAGCAGATGGCCTTTCTAGCCAAGGCTCTCCACCTTAGCGAGATTGTGCAGTAGAAAGATGGGTAGTTGCCCGCCACACCCAGAAAGTCTTGTCTCAGTCACTTGAGGTATGGATAGAGCCCTTATGAGCCCTGGGGACACAGGCACCTGGGATGGGGCATATAACCACCTGAGTTGGAGGGACAGTGGGATATGGAAAGTTGTCCTCTGGGTATGGCATAGCCATCGTCCCCTTGAGACCTCCACAGTTGTGATTACCTGCGTGAGAGAACAATGTTGGGTCCATTTGTGATCCACAGTGGGAGGGAGGGAGGAGCTCATGAGAAGCATTGTCACCAGAGTCCCCCTCCTCCCTGAGGACTTATTACCGGTTATCCTCATCATGAGAGAACTTGCTCGCAATGCAAATTCCATTTTCTGTTACATTTACATACTTATTTTGTGTGTGTAAGTCATGACTGTCATAGCATATGCACCCATGTCAACTGATGGGAGTCAGTTCTGTCCTCAATACCATGAAGGTTGAATTCAGGTCCTAGGTTTGGTGTCAAGGGCCTTCACCTGCTCAAGCCATTTCACCAGACCCGCAATATAAATTCTCACACTGTGCCTCAGACCGAGTCTGAGACTCTAGAGACAGTTGAGGCCACACCTGCGATCCAATCCAATATTCAGGAAGACCAACAGGTGAGTTCAAGGCCAGTCTGGGCTACATGATATGAGATGCTGGCTCAAAAATCTGCAAGCAAACTAATAGATCAGGCACCTTCTAGGTGACTCTGGTCCGTGTTCAAGTTTGGGAAACTCTCTCTCCAACTTCCAGAAGGTGGGTTCTGTTCTTGAGCCCTGGCTGACGCCTGCCCTGAGCAGAGGGAGGGGATCTAACCGCTGAGGCAGGAGAAAGGAAGATCTCCATTCTCCCAGTGCAGGCTCTCAGGCTTTAGGAAACACTTGCGACTGAACAGCTGGGAAGTGAAGGTGACCCCAAACCACCCGCAGGGCTTTCAAGCAGGTGAGACGCTCCTGCTCAGGAGAGGGCTGTCTCCAGGTTTCCAGTCTGCTGCCCAGAGGAGGTTTGAGTAGAGGGTACTACTTGGGTTATTTTGTGCAGGATAAAGTCTCTGATTCCCCTGATGCTGAGAAATATTATGAAGGGTTTCCTATTTGTTTTTGTTGCTGTTCTTACTTTAGGGACACAAGAGCTGCAATTCATTCTAGGCTACAGACTATAAATTAAAATATAAATCTGGTCAGGAGATGAGAGGAACAGTGTTACCAATGAGGCTGAGGGGCACAGAGGCTGGGGAGAGTGCCAGAAATTAAGAGAGAAAATGGTTCTTGCCCTCACAATAAATTATAAAGACAACAGGTTCATTAGCATAGCTCTCATTAATTAAAAAAGTTTTATTATTTTATGTGTATGGGTGTTTTGCCTGGTATATTTCTGTGTACCACTTAAAATCTTTTGCTGTTTACTTTATGTGTATGAGTGTTTTGCCAGCATGTATGTGTGTGAACCATGTGTGCCTGGTGCCCATAGAGGTCAGATGAAGGCACTGGGTTCCCTGAAACTGGACCTATGGATGTTTGTGAGCCACTATGTGGATGCTGGGAACCAAACCTGGGTCCTTTAACGGACAAGCTTTCTCTCCGGCCCCCAGTTCTTGTTAATATTTAGTGTTTCTAGCCAAACTGAGTGATGAGATTAGTTATTAATTTTGACCAAATAATGAGACAGGAAAGATTGATAAATTGTATAGGCTTGGGATGTAGCTCAGTGCTAGAGTCCAACCAGGCATGCACAAAGTCCTGGGTTCGATTCTTAGCATTGCCAAAGAAAAAATGAAAAGCAAAACACCCTCTTTTAATTAGGGTTAGGGGCGTGGCTCAGTGGTAGAATGCTTACCGATTTCTGTGCTGCCCCTGGGTTCCCCAGTATCTCCCCCCAAATAGAAACAAAAGGACAAGATGTGTGTGTGTGTGTGTGTGTGTGTGTGTGTGTGTAGTCTTGTAGGAAGGGAGAAGTGGGGGTAGATACAATCAAGACACATAGTAGATATGTATGAAATCGTCAAAGACTAGATGAAAAGATATTATTAAAAACCAAGAAAAACATCAACTTCCTCAAAACAAACAGCAGCAATGAATTGTTTGCCGTGCCTGAGTTCATTACTTGGTGAAGGTCACTGAGGAGGTAGAAGTTCTTTGTGCTCTGTTCTCATTATTCTGCACACATTTTAAAATAATTTATGTCCTTCCTGATGTTTTCCTGATAATCCCCGGGAAGCCAGTCCACTCCCAGCATCGATCCTGAGCCGAAAAGAAAAGGAAAGTAGACGGGGCTGGAGAGATGGCTCAGAGGTTAAGAGCA
>NC_022020.1:67505772-67508650 GCF_000317375.1 Microtus ochrogaster
AGCCCTCTCTGAGATGCTATGGGGGCGGAGAGGGGAGGGCTCACATTTTCACAATGGCCTGTGGGGGCTTGTGGGACGCCAGTTTCATCAAAGATGTCACATTTCATACTGACTTCTTGTCTCGACTTATCTCGAGCTATTACCTGTTGAACTTGGGCAAACCCTAGATTCTAGCAGATTTGAGTTTTTACTTTTGGGGGGCGGGATCCAGGTGGTGAAGGGACTTCTGCATAATTTATAAGTTTTTCTTCTTTTTTTCCTAAAGCCTGTTTGGTTGAAAGCCAGAAGGATAAATCTGAAATTCCAGCAGTCCCCAGTCCTTACTCTGACAGTGGAATTAGTGGTTGATGTTCTATCTGGGCATATAAAGATTCTAACGCGGATTCTAATGTTAGTTGCGGTTTTCCCATGGGTCATCTGACCGGACAGTTGACTTGGGTACTAGATGTGCTGTCAACAGAGCAGCCTGTGATTGTTCATAGTCTTGGGGCTCAATTATCTGTCTCTCAAGACATTTAAAATCCCCACTCCGAGAGGCTTGAAGAAATGAGAAACTTAGCGGGGTCAAATGGTGCTCTCACAACAAAGATAACTAAGTGGAGAGAGGGAAGAGGCTATGCCTGATGCCTGATGGTGACTGCCACGCGGACTCTGTCAAATCTGCAGTCGTCCACAGAAGCCAGCACAGCCTTAAACAGAACATGTCAGCAAGGACTTGAGGATGTCTGTCTCACTACAGTGTGTTTACCCTTGGACGGATGCAATGCTTGTTAATCACTGTGACCAAGGACTGTTGTTTCAAGGTCTCTGATGTTACTCTCTTTACTTTTGTCTTATGTGTCTGGTTGTTTGCGTGTGTGTGTGTGTGTGTGTGTGTGTGTGTGTGTGTGTGTGTGTGAATGCCTGTCTGTGTGTGTGTGTAGGACTTCCTACTAGCCTGAGCCTCACCGAGTAGATTCGACTGGTTAGCCAATGAACCCCAGGATATATTAGTTTTTGCTTCCACAGCTCTGGAATTACAATGCTTTTTAACTTATTTATTTCTAAACATGAGTTCTGCGGATTGAACTCAGGTCCCGCACACTTTCTTGACTGAGCTGTCCCCTCGGCTCCCTCATTTTTGACTTCCAAACTTTCCCCTTCCCCTGACCTCTTTAAATGAGCCTATCTATGTTTTACCTGTGTCTTACCGTGGCAACACATGGCTGTTTTATACCAGTACTCTCTGGACTAGCTTCTCTGAGTGTTCTTGTTATTTGTGTGACAAGTATCATAGACAGTCGAAAAGGAAGCAGAAGAGGGGGCTGGAGGGACGGCTCAGCGGTTGGTAGTGTTAGCTGTTCTTCTGGATCTGGTTCCCAGAACCCAGACCCGGTGACTTACAACCACCTGTAACCCAGCCCCAGGAGAGCCTTGTCCTCTTTCAGCCTCACAGGTACTTGCACACGCGTGGCACATGCATGCACACAAGTGCGCACATACACTAAGTGCAAATCAAAACAAACTTTAAGGAAGCAACAGAAAGAAAATTCATTTTAAGTTATTGTGCATATTCTGCATTTAAAAGTCAAAGGAAGGTCCAAAGATGAAGGTGATATGGATGCTTACAGTCCCAAATCCTGGGCTCAAGTTAGTGACATCAAAGGATCTTTTACAGTAAAACGTTGGGACGTGATCTAGGATACTAACTTCTGCCAAAGGAAGCATTTGTGGGTACTCTGGGGAAATGAGCTATTTCCCAGGGCGTGGCCTGGGCGTGGTCTCCTGACAGGTGGACGTCGTGGTCACAGTCATGCTGCTCCATTTGACCTCAGGACTGGAAAAGGAGCCAGGAATGGGTTCTCCTACAGGGCCCCTGCTCTTATCTGTTTGCCGTCCATGCTATCATTATTGCCACGTGCCTCTTTGATTTCAGGTGGTAGCTATCGACGTAGACATGGCATTCTTTGAGCCTAAGATGAGGGAAATCCTCGAGCAAAACTGCACAGGAGATGAAGACTGCAACTTCTTTGACTGTTTCTCCAAGTGTGACCTGAGAGTGAACAGGTGTGGAGGCCAGCGTGTGAACAGCAACCTGCAGGTAGGCGACTCCAATCCCACGGCTGAATGTCTCTCCCATCAGCTGGGAACAAGCCCTTCTCTTGGCCAGGATTGTCCCCTTCTACCCTCATCTGATGCTTTCAGAAGGGCATGTGTGAACTTGGGTCCCCGGATGCCCAGGTGCTGAGTGTAACCAGAGAGATGTCCAAGCTGCTTCCAAGGGTGGGTTACCTCATGGCCGGCCAATCCAGTGTCTGTTCTGTGCCCTTGCCTAATAAATTCTCCCCACTAATTCTGTCCTCCATTCTCCTCACCCTAGTCCATCCTCCCTGGTGCTCGGGGGAGGGGCTTGCTGGAACCCTGAGCTGAAGCAAGACAGTGCTCAGGAAAGCACAGTGTGGGCTTTCATGCCACAAAAGAGGGTCCTGGGCAGCGGCACTATCAATCCAGTGGATCTGCTGAGGCCAGGCAAAAGCCCCAGTTTTACCACCGGAGTCTACACAGACTGCTGATTCAAGGGCCAGAATTACTGGGTGCTTCCACTTTCAGAAGGTTCATCGATGATGTGGACTTTTGGGGTGCCATCCCAGCCCCTTCCACGTGGAGTTACCCCATGATGGGTCTGGGATACCCCATCTTTGAGCCAAGTAGACAATATGGTTTTCACCTGAGTCCACACCATCTTTGATCTCATCCACATGTCTTGCGCTAAGAGAAACTAGAGAATGGCAAAACGGCACTGTGGGTAAAGTCACTCGCCAAGCCCAACTCTGGTTTAGACTCCGGGAATTAACGCAGTAGAGAGAATTGACTCCTCTGACCTACACATACACACATA
>NC_022020.1:67509170-67517196 GCF_000317375.1 Microtus ochrogaster
TGCACATGTTAAATAAATAAATTTGAACAAAGAGAGAGGCACTAAGGTTCCTCAGGACACAGAGGGCTCTTACAGATTCATTGAGAAGCAGGTGGAACTTTGAACCAAAGAAAACCGGCCCAAGAGGACAGATACAGATGACAAAATTCAATCAACTGTAGGGGTTAGGAAATCATTTCATCTCATCATTTAATGACTAATTAAAATTATGCTAACTAAAACTCAACAATGACATGCTTTTGCCAGTTGGAAATAGTCACTAAAATGCTGTTAATTAGCAGTTGAAGCTTCAGGGAGTTAGATGAGTGTCCCCACCTATAGCTACACCGTGGCTCTGGATTGAATGTGGACACATGCATTCCCATATGTCACTATTGTCTTTGGCTACAGTTCCAGAGGTGAAATGTGCCTTCTTTGTGGTGTAGTATAGAGCACCACATAGAAAATTCAGTTTATAAATCAGCATTTATAATATGATCTCATGCTTACTAACTAGTGTTCTATTGGAAAGACAGATGTGCTTCCTCGTGTCAGTCAGTGTTCGGCCACTGTGACACAACACTTGACCCAATCAGCTTATCATGGAGAAAATTTAACTTTGGGTCATGATTCCAGAGGCTTTGGTCTATGTTCCGCTGACTCCTTTGGGTTAGTGGTGGGTACAGGATCCTGGCTGGGGCTTGTGGCAAAGGACAGCTGTTCGGTTCATGGAGGCAGAGAAGCAAAGACAGAGAGAGAGAGACCCCCCATCCCAGGATCCCTTGCAGGGCACACACCTGTGACCTCACTCATTCACCCCTCTTCACGACCCCAACACATTCTAAAACACCACCCACTGAAGGCATAGGGCCTTTGAGGCATATTTAACATGTAATCCATTTACATGTCTGACCAGGTCAGACTCAGTTTCTGGGAACATTCAGAGGTGCCAGTCCCTCTCAGCGGAGCCCAGCGCTGGGGTTAACTTGTTCCTCGGCAGCTCCTGCCTGTGACGCTGCTGTAGAGCATGGATACTATGTATGACGTGTCTTTCTAGAAATTTAAAATTTTTGCACCGGTAAAGGGTGATTTCTAGTCAAAGGGGAAATAAAACTACTGTTTCAAATGTCACCTTTGGTTTTTGAAACAAAGTTTCTGCATGTAGCAGTCCTGGCTTCCCCAGAACTTGCTTTGTATAAAGGTGTTTGGTAAATGAGGTGGACAGAAAGCCTGGTCAAGGTAAGTTAGGCACATTCTCAGTGCAGCTCCAGGCAGTGCTCCCCACTGTGGGGTTGGGGACCTCAAAACCTGTTGGCAGATAATGTGTGGAGAGTCTGAAGAGCTCTTGTTATTCACTGAATTTCATGGCCTATTAGCGGTTAAGTCTATGAAACAGTGGCTTTTTTTTCTTCTTTCCCTAAAGTAATGCAGTTTGAAGCCTCTTGCACAGCCTTGTGCCTGTACAGCTTTCCCCTGGGATGTACTTTTCCCCTGGGTGTCCTAGGACTATAAAGATAAAAGCTCACACTTGCATGCTCTTCTTTACGAATGACCTGTTGACTCTCAGGACGCCGCTATGGGCAGTTATTATTGTTATTATCCCCTGTGAACGGGCAGTCCATCTAACTGAGGGATGGAACAGGCACGGCTGCCCTCTGCCCTGCCAGGGAGCAACTCCTTGCTCGACTTGGCTCTGCTCTTTTCTTTGGAAAAATGTTTATTCTTGTTTAAGTATCACCCAGGATTTTCTCCCTCTGCTTTGGGGCTGGAAATGGAATTTTCTGCTTCAGAGGGAGGAAGTCTTCTGTGCTCTTAGATATACCCTGTTCCCAGTGCTTAGTGGTTGAAGGCTTAGGAAGGAAACTCCTGCTCAATGTTAAGGCTCTCTCTACAGAGCCTTCCCCAAAGGGGCAAGGAAAGGGTGTCCTTGAGACCTAGGGGATGCCAAGAATGGCTTGTTTCCATGAATTAACTTCTCACTTTCCCCTAAGGTCATCTGTGATAAAATATTTCCACGCTGGTTCTCCTCAACTCACAGGAGCCCTGCCGTCTCCCCACAGCTTCGGCTGCAGCTACAGCAGGCTGTTCAGGAATGTGCTCACCAAGGGGGTCCCTCTGGGTACTCCAGGACTGCATCCTCCGGCGTGTTCTGGAAGCTTCGGTGGCTCCTGCAGGCCACTCTGAGAGAGCTGCAGGAGGTGGAGAAGTAGCTGCTTTCTTGTCTTAGTCATCAAGAGTGGACAGAAGAAGTGACCTTCAAGTGATGGCCTCTATTGTTGCCATGCAAATGCGTTGTCCGTGCCATTGACAGGTTCTTCTGGAGAGTGCAACCAACTTTCCCTTCTGCCACTGTGGTGTGGACCACCCTTGCTCCTGCCCAGCTTGGTTCGACTTTATTTGGTGCTGACTTCTGTCCTGTCCACTCCCTCAGAAGTGAGCCAAGGGAGAGGATTTGGAGTATTTGACCTGTGCAGTTGCAGTGTGCAATTTTCTGACGAGTGCAACCATACCTTGCCATTGGAGACAAAAGGCAGCTGCTCCCTGCTCGCCATTAGCAAGCTAAAGTGTGAGTGTGGGCATACAGATGAGTGTGTTTGCAAATAAGTGTGTGTATATGTGCACCCATGAGTGTGTGTGCGTGTTTGTATAAGTGAATGGGCACTGTGTATATATGATTATGTTAATGTGTGCAAACACATGTGGGTTTGTGTGTACATGAGTGGATGGTGCACATAGTCTCACAAATGATGTGTGTAAACACACGTGTACACACACAGGCAATGCACACTCATGCACACGCGCACACACACCTTACCGCTGTCTTCTCTTTCCTGACATGTGGAGATGAAGTCTGTGCCAAGCACAGAGGCTGACGGAGCTGGAGGTGATTTTCGTTTGAAAACTGTATCTCAGGTGGGTGTGGTGGTGTGCACCTGTGATCTTCTTACTTAGGGAGACTGCAGATTTAAGGCCAGCGTGAGCTACATGATGAGTGTGAAGCCAGTTCTGTACAGTGAGTTCGGGACTAGCTGACCTACAGATTCAAACTATGTCATAACAAACACACAAAACCAAACCCCAACAGAACCAAGTTTCCTCTGGAGATTCTCTGCTGACGAGGAAGTGGCGTGAAGATGCCTTCATTGTACCAATGTGTCCGTCTCTTCAGTGGCTCTCACGTGCCTAGACTGCACTCATTTCCCATCGGGCTATCTTTTCTCAGAGAGAATAATCACCAGTGATGGCTGTCTGAGTTGTCAATGCTGTCAACATCCGGAATTAACTAAAATCCAAATGGCCGGGTACACCTGTGAGAGATTTTTCCTAATTAGATCATTTGAAATGAGAAACCCACCTTTAATCTAGATCCTCTGAGGTGGGAAGATGCACAGTTAATCTGGCCCTTGGTTTCTGTAGGATGTCCCATTTTGTCCATGTGTGAGGGTCAGGATGCCAGAGGGGGAGGGAAAGAACAGAGCGATGGAAGGAAAGGAGAGAGGAAGAGAAGGTTTCCATATATCCTTCAAGGGCATGTGGTTCTACCTGTGGGCATCTCCACCTCCTCCCAATAGCACCATCAGCTGAGAACCAAGCCTCCAGCGTAAGAGCTTTTGGGGAACATTCCAGATCTAAGACATCACCTTTGATGGCTTCTTTTTGAAATGGTGTAATAAAGGGCCGTCTGCCTCCTAGGCTGTGTCCTTGCCTTGCTTGTCTGGTTTTCAGTTTTGGGTAAGCGAACGCGTTCTGAACAATTGTCCCACCCTTTGCACTTAAAGCCCACATGGAAGATATTTTATAGCTGGCACTGACCTGGGTCCAGCTCCTTGTGCTTTTCAGGGGTTGTGTCTTTTACTCTAACAAATTGCTGAAGTTGAGCTTCACTGGAAATGCTACAGAAGAGCTGGCCAGATGGCTCAGCTGGTAAAGGTGCACGCTACCATGTCTGCTTGCCCTCTTTGCTCCCTGGGACCAGGGAAAACTCATTCCTCAGGTGGAAACCCATCCAGACGGCAAACCACTGTGGAACAAGGTGAAGGTGGGATTGAAGTATTTCCCCTGAAAGCCTCTCAATGCGAGTTTTGTTTTATTTTTGTTTTGTTTGTTTGTTTGGTTGGTTTTCGCTGGGAACTGAACTCAGGACCTTTGGAAGAGCAGGCAATGCTCTTAACCTCTGAGCCATCTCTCCAGCCCTGGTTGGTTGGTTTTATATCCAAAAATAAAGCTACTCACTTTGACTTTTCATGAAAATTGTAGCTTCTTATGGGGTTTGAAGAGATGCCTCAGTATTTAAGATCACTTGCTGCTCTTGCAGAGGAGTCTGGCTAAGTCCCCAGCTCCCACATGGCTGCTCAAAACCACCTCTAACTGCAGTTCTCTCTTCTGGACTCTATGGTCACTGGACAACACCCAGTGCACATACATACATGAAGAAAACACTGCATATAAAATAAAAATGAATAAAAATCTTTTAAAAAATATCCTATACATGCACTTTTAATTTTACGTGTGTGTGTGTGTGTGTGTGTGTGTGTGTGTGTGTGTGTGAGATAGCCCACATGTGGTGTAACTTACCATAACAGAGGATGACTTGTGGGAATGAATTCTTTCCTTCCACCATGGATTCCAGGGATCATAGGCATGTGGGCAGGCTTGGTTGTGTCAGGTCTAAGGAAACTCCATTTCCCCAAATTCCCATCAGTTGAACAACAGCCAGCATCCTCTGCAAGTTGTGAAGTTGGTCCGCCTCTGCCCAAGGAGCTATTTCCCTTATCATGGAGAAGAGATAATTACAGCATTAAAGTGCATGGTGGCCTCCAGGCTACCTCAGCATCACAAGTACCTGTTACACATTTCGGAGTCAGTGTTGGCATCCTAGCTCTTCTTGAGTTTTCTTGCTTCCCCCTTACCCTAAGCTCCCTGCAGATCAGGAGCTTTCCTTCCCACAGTTTCCCCTTCTCCTTATAACCCTGACATTTCCTCTATGTGCTTCCTCTTGTCTTCCTCTGCTGTGGGGCAATGGTCTTGCACCCTGTAAAGATTTGTCACTTGTATTGGTCTAATAAAATGCTGATTGGCCAGTAGCCAGGCAGGAAGTATAGATGGGGCGACCAGAACAGGAGAATTCTGGGAAGAGGAAAGGTTCAGTCTGCAGTCATCACCCAGACACAGAGGAAGCAAGATGAGAATGCCTCGCTGATAAAAGTTATCAAGCCATGTAGCTAACACAGACAAGAATTATGGGTTAATGTAAGTTATAAGGGTTAATAGGAAGCCTGAACTAATAGACCAACCAGTTTATGATTAATGTGGACCTCTATGTGTGTTTTTTTTTTGGAGGGGGACTGAAAGGCTTTAGGACAAGGCAGGACAGAAACCTCTGTCTCTCTTGGTCCTCTCTTGGTCTTCATCTATTACGCTTTCCCATTCACTTCTACTCTGCCTCTCTCTTGGCCAGGTCCAGTCTGCTGGCGATGCCCAGTCTACCGCTTTCTCTCTCTGCTCTGGACTCCTCCAGATGCCTCTGCCTGCTCTCTCCCTTATATCTACAGTAAAACCCTTCCCCTTAGCTCTACCTTGGAACAGCCCTGTAGACAGTTTATATAGGTAGCAAGTTACCAGCTGAGCCACTTTTCTAGCTTTTCAGTAGCATTTCTAATTTGTCAGAGTAAAAACCCTCCCCCGAAAAGTACAAAAAGTGGAACCCAGGTCAGCGTCAATGCAAATATTAAATTTATATTAAAAACTATGAGATTGTTTCTGCATTTTTTTTTGTAACTGGATTGCTTGGCTCTTGAATGTGAAGTTCTAGATGACAGTGTTGTGTCATTGTTAAGCGCTGGACACTGCTGTAGGGTTCTGTGGTCTAGGCCACATAGAATTCCAGCACATCCAGAAGTCATCATCTTGTCACACATCCCCATGATACTGCAGGGTCCTTCTAGTGGCTCCAGCGTTTCTTCAGGAAGCTCTGCCCTTCCTCTCACTTTGTCTCTTCCCTCCCATTGCTGAGGATGCTGGTGTTCCCATCTGACCTCAGCAGTGCTGGCAGAATTACAATGCTTTCTCCTGTCTCTGTCTCTGAGGCAAATATCTATTGGAACTCTGTTCAGGACATTAGAGAAGACCTGGATGTTTTGCTAGAGCAGAGCCACAGTTTCCCCTCTTTAAAAGCACATTTTCCAGGTGTTGAGCTCAACTATGAGAGAACATACAGGAATACAGAGTCAGTGCATCCACGGGCTTGCCTCAGACTCCCTGGGCCTTCCTTCAGGCTCTTTCAAGGTTCTGAGCCCTCCTGTGGTGCCATTTTCTTCTCTTTAATCACTCCCCCTTTCATCCTGACCAGGTCCTGGCATTTCTTTGAAGACTGAGAGATGAAACCGGAGTGAACAGTGTAATAAGAGGTTGCATAATTCTGAGGAAACTACACCATTCTTTAAACTGGTGCTTTTGATCAGGGTTCTTGCTTATTGCAAACATTCCTGCTGTTGAATTGTAAGCTTGGCTATTATTTTTTTTAAACATTTGCTGGAATCATCTGTAGGCCAATTCTTCACTAGATCTTAGTTATTCCAGGTACAACGAAACACTCCTTATCCTCACTAGCAACCGGGTGACTGAGTAGGTCTCAAGTTGTGAACCTCTCGGGTGGGTGTCCATGGTAAAGTGACCAGTGCTCTGGGAACTGCACTCCTTCCCCAGCTACCTGTGGTGGTTTAAATGGCAAGGCCCTCATAGCCCTCACATATTTGCATGCTTAGTCTCCACCTGAGGAGCTGTTGGGAAGGATTGGGAGGTGTGGCCATGTTGCAGAAGGTGTTTCCCTAGGGGTGATCCTGGGAGGTTTCAAAATCCATGTCCAGGCCCAGGGTCTCTCTTTCTCTGCCTGCTGCTGATCAGGATGCAAAGCCCCCGGCTACTGCTCCAGTGACCTTCTGCTTCCCGCCATTATGATCGAGGACTAACCCTCTGCAACTGTAAGCAAGCCCCAATTAAATGCAGTCATGGTGTGGCTTCACAGCAGTAGAACAGTGACTAAGGCTGCCTCTGACCCCACCCCCTCCAGGTCCCTCAGGCCTCCAGAGTCTTTTCTCTATGGAGTGTCTTATGTTGTGAGCTTCGACCTCACTTCAAGATCCAGGAAGGGCAGTGAGGGAGCACTTAGAAGCAGCCAGTGACAGATTGCACTTTACGAGCACTCATTTGGGGAGCACAAAGATCTTGCTGCTCTGAGTGTTCTGTACATGAGGCCAATTTTTACGGCAAGAGTTGAGATGAAAGAGACAGAGTAAAACTAAGTGGTTTTAGCTTGCACTTGAAGAATGAAGTCAATAAGCCTGAGTTTTCTTGTCCTGGTGTCAAAGTATACACTATGCAAAGTTTGCCACTTCACCAGAGGATTAATGCTGTGAGAACTCCTTCAGCCAGTAGCCTTTAAGATAGCAGCCCACTTGGGCGTGGTCTCTTGTGCTATAAATGCAGATGTAAAGCTTGCACGGCTCTCTATTGGCTGCTGGATTCAGTTCCCATTTCCCGCTCATGCAGAGGACTGTTGATCTGTGAATCCACCCCTAAATAAAGCACCCTTCAGTATACTCCACTCTGAGCTAGTGTGGGATGACTTTATTGTAATCATCTACAGATTATGACAGCAGGAGATTCCTGGAGACTGTGAGGCTGCCGTTTCCCAGAACCTTACTTAGTGAGAACTTGATGCCATCGTAACAAATCATGTCTATAATCTCAGGCAGTGCCAGTGTTGAAATGCTGGGTGTGGAAGCTCATGGAGGATCTGAGGACAGATTGTACTACACGGTGAATTATAGGCCAGTCTGGGCTATAGAGCGAGGCTGTCCCAACAAAGCAAAGCAAAGCAAAGTGTAACAGGAGACTTTAGGCTTCTAAACCACCAGTTTCTGTGCTAAACAATAGATAGAGATAAAACCAAAGGCCTGCATTATCTGTGTTCTCATACTCACACGTGTGTGCACTCATGCTAATACAAGACACAACTCTCTCTCTCTCTCTCTCTCTCTCTCTCTCT
>NC_022020.1:67518376-67528361 GCF_000317375.1 Microtus ochrogaster
TGCATGCTGCCTTGCTCCCCACCATGGTGATAATGGACTGAAACTCTGAAACTGTAAGTCAGACCCAATTATATGTTTTCCTTTATAAGAGTTGCCATGGGGTCAGCAAGTGTCCAGTCCAACCCAGCCTTGCAGAACATGAATTCTATGCAAGCGGGTGTCCAGAGAGCTGGCCTGCGCCAGGAGCAACCCCAGGAACTGCTCCAGTCACACAACAAACCCACCTCCCCACCTCCATCTGAGTTACTGGGCCACTGTTGCTGGTGACATGCCTCCCTCTGAGTACACGGCCCACACGTCTGGAGAAGTGTTTGTCCGTTCTTCATTCTCCTGTCACCCCAGACAGGTGACTTTCCTAAGCCACCCAAGACACAGTGAAAGATTCTGCCCAGTGCTTTCCTCCAATCTTGTAGTTTTCCAGGAGGGAAACCCAAAGTTTGGGAAACTGCCCTGATTGGAAACAAGTATTTGGATTCTGGGTCCTGAACTCGAGAAGCTTAGCTCTGGGTGGCTCCTTTATGCTCTTTGGAGGCTCTAACCACTTGGGTCCCCCATCACCTTCCTCTCCAGCAGTCTCTGGCTCTGCTCCTGCAGAGGACAGAAGAGGGCACCACACAAGCTGGCAGCTGTCCCAACTTCCAGGCACCATGGTTGGGGTACCAGACTGGCGTAGCTTGGGATCACAGGGCATAGAACAAATCCACAGACAACAGGATTTTACATAGAATCTCTCTGGATAGCAGAGAGTGTGGAGCAGGGTGGTGTTGGAGGAGACCTGTTTTTCCTGGAGACAAGCACAGCTTCATCACTCAAGCAGGGTGTGAAAGATGTCCTTGGAGAGGGCAGGGGCAAGCGCATTGACACTTTGGGATTGAGGACCAGCCAGGGAGTAACAATGAGGGGGGGGAGGGGACTCAGGATGCTCCTACCCACTGCTCTCCCTGTGTGAACTGAGCAGCCAGGAGCTGAGGCTACACAGAGGTGAAGTCCTCACTAACCAGGAGAGAACCAACCTTCCTCCCTAATTCTACAGTGAGGGATGCTATAAATGTTTAGAACAAGAGAGCGTGTAGGGGAAGGGCAAAGGGGCAAAGCTATTAATCAAAAGTTCAACTCTTGCCTGGGTTTTAAGAACTTCGTATTTCAGTTCAGGTTTGGTGACTCAGACCCCCAGGAGGTGGAGCACATTACAGAAGCCACATCTTCCCCGAAGCAGTTTGCAGCCTGGAAACAATCACAATGCTCCTTTTTACAATAACGTAATTTATGTAGGCTCTTGCCGGCAAATGGCCAGATTTAATTCTTGAATAGCGTTAATGATGAACCACTTTAGGAGCACAGAACTCTGGGCTGTTTGGGAACATTCACAACCAATATGGCTGAGAGAAAGGTGCATCCCAGGCTGGCCCAAGTCACTGGCTTTTCTTGCTCTGAGGGGAGAATTTCTCACTTGCAGGGCTGGGCACCTGGGAACAGATAATAAATAACATGTATAATGTGTAGTGAATTATGTATTAGCAGTAGGGGATGCATGAGAAGAGATGCTGAGTACTCTGGGAAGAGGCAGAGGAGGACAAATGGGTGGACCCTGGCCAGGAAGCAATTGAGTGTGCTGGAGAGGAGAGTGTCCAGACAGTTAGGCAAAGGTCATGAAGCTGGCCCAGCGTGGCATGAGAGGAATGGGGGAGGAGACCGCATGTACCCGGCCACAAGCAGAGAGAGGACCGCACGGGAGCTCAAAGGGCTCCTCCGGGGACGGGGCTTTTATGAAATGCCAGGAGACAAGGGTTTGGAGCGCTGTGGAGAACGGAGTTAAAGGCACCAGGAAGACAACATGGGGGTTTAGTAGGACTCCCGGGCATGCCCAGTGAACAGACAGCTTCTGAAGCTTCTGAACAGAGTCTACTGACTGGGTAATGGGCAGACAGAAATTCTGGGAACTCTCCAAGCTTTCCAGCCACCAGGGCTGCAAGATGAGGCTGCCATTCCTGAAGACGTAGACTGTGGGTAGAGCAGCAGAGAGTTAAGTATTCAACAAGCTAAGTACAGCTGTCTGTCCACGTCCACGCATCCAGTAAGTGGATGTTTCTGGAGACGGATGCTGGGGTTGAATTCTGAGGTGGTCGGCAAAGAGACTACATTAAAACCAAAGCAGGGACTTTCTGGTTTCAGTTCTCGGTTTCCCAGGGAAACTTATTTTGAACTGTTCCGTTTAATAAGATTATGGGCCAAAGCCTTGGGGAAAAAGTCCTGGTCTATAAAAATCAAGCTTATTTTTGCTCCGGCCATCAGCGTAGAGCTGTTCTGTGGAGGAAGCCATGAACCCTGCCCTACATGTGATTGAGCGCCTCGTCTGGAGTGATCCTTACCTGTGTGTCTGTGAAAAGCAGTGTATGAATGACCCTGGAGAGACAAAGCTTCTATGGTGGCCATGCCCAGCGCAGAAAGAAATCCCATATTTGAGCCAAGCATTCATTCTCTGCATGACGTAACATCTGAAGTGCGGGTTGCCCGGTCCACCCAAATAAGGCTCGATTTTATATACCAAATCTAGCTCAATTTTAGCTTGTCTTCTGCTATTGCTTTTAAATTAGTTCAAGTAGCTTTCTTTTCTTTTCTTTTTTTAAAAGGTTTTTATTTATTATGTATACAGTGTTCTGTCTGCATATATGCCTACTCGCCAGAGAGAGCACCAGATCTCATTACAGATGGTTGTGAGCCACCATGTGGTTGCTGGGAATTGAACTCAGGACCTCAGGAAAAGCAGCCAGTGCTTTTAACCTCTGAGCCATCTCTCCAGCCCTGCTTTCTTTTCTTTTTAAAGAGGACTTTTATGTTTATGTGTTCGATGTGTGTACCTGGGTGTATGTATGTGTACCACGTGTATGCAGTGCTCCGAGGCCAGGGGGGAGCATGAGGTTCCACAGAACTGGGGTTCAGGCAGCTGTGAAGCCCATGTGTGTGCCATGGACAGAACCTGGGTTCCCTGCAGGAGCAGTAAGTACTCTTGATGGCTGAGCCAGCGCTCAAGTCCCTGTTATGCAGTTTTATCATTTCCCGCTCCCTTTTTCTTTGAGATAAGGAAAACTGGGTAGCAAAGAGTGAGGCTTGGAGCGGGTGGGGTGGCTCAGTGGATAAAAGCGCGAGCCACCAAGTCTAATGACCTGAGGTCAGCCCCCAGGACCCACAATGTGGAAGGGATACTGACTGGTAAGAGTGTCCTCTGCCTCCACACACACACTGTGTCATGCGTGTACCAACACATACAACATATCACAGATGAATCTATCTGTTCTCGCATGCCATGCCCTTCAGAACAAACAAATAAATAAACAAACAAACAAACAAATAAATACTGTTATTTTAAGACAGATTAGTTGGGCTGTATCTTAAATATAAGCTAAGTGTTAAGTAGAAACACATGGCATGGCTTTAAAAATCCCCTCCTCCCTCTTCGAAGATGGAGCAAGCTTGTGGTTGGTGCTTGCTGTTACAGAGAGACTGATCGCGGGCAATTTCTGAAGTCTTTTTCTCAGGCTTCGAAGAAACAAGCAGAAGATGCGGGTGTGTCAGGCAAAGGAAGTGAGAGGTGTTCTTTCTGATGGCTGTCTGCTGAGGCTGTTGCTGGGGTCTTTGCTGCTTGTTTTTGCTTTGTTGGCCTGAGGACTACTGAGACAATGTGTCTGTTTCTGAACTCAGAGGACAGCTGTGACTACAATCTGACCTACATCTTTTCTGTACTAAAGATACAGAGGTGTGAGCACGCACGCACGTCCTCTTGCGTCCAGCCTGAGCTGGTGTGAGGTCTGTTGGACGTGAGCTTCTGCACATCTGTGTGCTGCCTCTACCTTTTGTTCTTGGACCCGTCCTCTGCTGTCTTCTCAAACCTTCCCAGGGCTCCAAGCTCCCTACCAGGGGCCAAGTGGGAGGGACTAGGGAGGACGGGAAGCGCCAGATGGTGACTTGGAAACTTCATGCGGAGGTAGGGAGACAGTCAGGAGTGTGCTGGCTTTCAGGTCCTTGGCAAGGGCCCCAGAAGGCAGCAGCTGCTCCCTCTGCTGCTCCTCAGGGTTCAGATGGGACCATAATAAATCCTAGTGTGGATTTTCCTTGGAGCACGCAGGTCTGAGATCCCTAATGAAGTTGTCAGGGAAGCTGTCTCCTCGCTGCTGGGAGAGCAGCTGTGTGGGGAAAAAAGATGGAAGCAGGAATTCTTGGGCGCCTGCTCTGAAGAAATGGCTGGAGTTAGGTCGGCTTTGGAGAGAGGAACTATTCCTTCTTTATCCATCAGTGGGTCACATACCCACCTATCTATTCTTCATCCATCACTACCTGCCCATCTGTTTGATTGTCTCTCTATTATATAGGTATCATCTACCCTCCGTCCACTCCCTTCTCCACCTCTCCGTCCCATGGTAGTAGTTCCTTAAAGAATATACGCTGTAGTTACTTCAGCTTGAAATACGAGGGGAGCTGTGCCTGCCCTTTTCAAATTGATTACTAGCGTATAGGGGGGCACACTTGTTTCATGTTGTGTGTGATTATATGTGAGTGTGTGCAAGCATGTATTTGAATGCGGGTGGTGTTTAGGACTGTATGTGTGCGTGTGTGAATGTGTATTCAAGTGTGAAAGTGGATGTGAGTGTGTTTGAGTGTGTCTGGATCGTGTGTGAATGAGTGAGGGAATGTGAATGTGTGTCTATATTTTCTACCAGTCAGTGCCAGCCTGATGTTTCGATGGAGAGAAACATCTGAAATAGAGGAAGAGGCCCACAGTAATGTAGGGGGAGCTCACGCAGCTGAGGTCACTCTGGTACCCAGGCGTGTCCGCTAAAGGGGAGTAGAGAACACCTGGCTGTTTCCTGGTGGGAGTGCTTGACACTGTTAAGGTCTCAGCCTCTCTTTAGGGCCTCCCGAGCCTGCAAAGGTAGCTCTGCCTTGCTCCCAGAAGACACCCTACACCACTTGCACTAAATCTCTGTTTTCTCCTCCAACTTTTTAGGAAAATCTGCTCATCTCCATGTGCTGGGGGTGGGAGGGTGACCAGCTATGACCACGAGCCCCGCCATCCTCTGCTGAAGGTGACCGGCTATGACCACGAGCCCCGCCATCCTCTGCTGAAGGAGTCTCTAAAGCTAGGAAGGGATTCTAATGTGAGGGGCGAGGAGCACTCACACAGGGACCTGGACAGTCCTGGAAGAGTCACCTGGTTTCACATTCAGAAAAGAAGCCGCCTAAGGCTTCCTTGGTCAACTAAGGTGGGATCCCAACAAGTCAATTAGCAGCTGTGAGTCGCTTCTAAAGTGCAGAGGCAGACAGTGAAGCTGTCAGTTTGCCATCAGTGAGAGGGAAGTGAAGTGTTGTTACAGGGCTGGCAGGAAGAGGCATTGAGATGCTTCTTGCCCAGTGGACTTCATTAGTTACTGGCAAAGCCATAATGACGCCCACAGCTAATGGGATGCAGTGCAAGGGGCAGCTTTCTGCTCCTTTAAGCATTTGCGGTCTCTACATAAAAACCCGGTAGAGGGAAAAATGACTAGTTTTCTGTCTGTGTGCTATTGGCTCCTGCTTCTTTGTAGACAAACCCTGTACCAGGTCATTACTAATTGTTCAGTATCAAGCTGAGAGGGACTATTGATCTGAAGAAAGCTCTTTTCTCAACTGCTACCAGCTTTGGAAATCGAAATTGACGTTAAGCCTTTGAATTCCTTGCAAGACATAAATGGGAATCAATAAAAGAAGGGTTATTGGGGATTAAACAAAGAAATTGGTTGGGAAAGAAAAACCAAAAATAAATAATGGACAATGACAGAGACAGAGTGGGCAAGAACACACCCTTGGTGACGACAGAGACAGAGTGGGCAAGAACACACCCTTGGCAGCATTGAACCCTTTCACGAGAGAAGCCTTGTCTTTCCCGGTCACCATGGCTCTCTTGTCGTGAATGGCAACTCTGATCTGAGACCTCATGATCAGCTACAGTTTCTCAAGAGGGGCTGGTCTATGTGCAGAATCGTGCCCCACCCCCAATCTTCAGCTCTAAAGAGCCCCTGAAGTCTGTTAGGGATAAATGTAGTATCGTAGTTAGGTTTCTATTGCTGTGATAAAAACACTGACCAAAACAAACTTGGGGAGGAATGCGTTTATTTGTAGTTCACGGTCCACAGCTGAAGGAAGCCCAGGCAGGAACCCGAGGCAGGAACTGACGCAGAGGCTGTGGAGGAGAGATGCTTACTGGCTTGCTTCCCATGTCTTGCTCAGCTTGCTTTCTTCTGTAGCTCAGGACCACCTAGCCAGGGGTGGCGCCATCACGGTGGGCTGGCCTTTCCACATCAGTAATTAATTAAGGAAATTTCTCCCTGTACTTGCCTACAAGGCAATTTAATGGAGGTGCTTTCTCAATTGACTGTAAAAGTACCACGGTCTTGGGAAATTTTCAACATTTTAAAAGTCCAAGTTCTCTTTCAAAGCGCAACGTCTCACTCTCGACTGTGGGCACAAATAAACTCTCAAACAGTGAACCAATTCAAACCTTCTCTAAGCTGCTGCTTTAGACACTGCTCACAGCAACAGAAAGGGACCTAATTTGCATGCTCGGTCTTGCCCTCCGTCTCGTTAGAGCTTCTGTGCCTGTGAAGAGACACCACGGCCACGGTAACTCTGACGAGGGAAAACCTTTCACTGAGGTGGCAGCTTACAGTGTCAGAGGTTCAGTCCAGTATCATCATGGTGGAACACGGTGGCGTGCGGGCAGACGTGGTGCTGGAGAAGGAGCTGAGAGTCCTACGTCTTGGTGGCAGGAAATGGCCTCTAAGACAGGGAGTAGCTTGAGCAAGAGAACTCAAAGCCCACCTCTACAGTGACTCATTTCCTCCAACAAGGCCACACCCATGCAATGAAGCCGCACCTGTAACCTAATGGAGGCCAATGGCATCCGAACTACAGCATCTCCCATGACTGATACAACAAATTCCACACATTTAGGAGTTTAAAACAACATCTTACCATTCTGGAGGTCAGAAGTACAAAGTCAGCGTCACTGCGTCAGGGTCATAGGTCACAGAATTGTGAGGTAGCAAGGTCAGCCTCTTTCCTTGCCTTCCCCACTTCTGGTAGTGGTGAATGTTTCTAGGATGGTGGCCCTACCACTCCAAAGTCTGTTTTCATTACCATATCATCTCCATTTCTGAATTGCATCAGCCACACCCACCCTCGTATCTAGGATATTCTGTCTGTCTCAAAATCCTTAATCTAATGTAAGGCCCACTCCACAGCATGGAACTCATGGTACTGTAAACCTTGCTAAGAATTGGTGCCTGGGATGTTGCAGACCAGAGGGGTGAACTTACTATTTGAAATTGACACAATATCAAAACTGCCTTTAAATACTTATATCTGTACCCATAGATTTTAACTATTAATAGAGGAGTTTCTCTTCACAGTAGACACGAATTAACCCAGAGCGTCAGCTGGTCAGGGTTCAGAGAATGAGTGTGCACCGCTCAGCCTAGACGGAACACCCGTATCTACCCCTTCTCACATGGCTCCAAGAACATTGAGGACTCAGAGCCGAGGTTGGACAGAATGGTTAGAACTGCCTTCTGGACACAACAGGCTTGCTATATTCGTGAGCCCACATGGCTCTGGTTGTCCAAACAGGACATGCAGACGATCAAGCATAGATGAGCGAGGGGCTCATGAACCCAGCCCTCTAGCTGAGAAGGTAACTGACGGTCGCTGGAGAAGGGAGAGCCAGTTTTCTTCAGAAAAGCAACATCTATTGTTGCCATGCAAAAATGGACAACCCTGATCGGATCCAGAGGGCTGTGAATGGAGAAGGTGGAGTTGGAACAGGCACACTGCAAGGCAGGCTGAGAGGAGAATGTGGCATTGATTTGATCAAAATACATTGCCTTCCTGTCTGAAAATCTCAAAGAATGAATATATTTAAAAACCAGCCTCCATTGGCTTCTCCGCTCACTGGAATGAGAGAGAAATGACGTCTCAAGTGACCAAAAGGCCTTCATACTCCTCTTCCTTCACGACTTCTGCATTCCATCTCTTCAGTCTTTAGTCACAATGGCTACTTCTTTGCAGCTTCTCGAATGTGCAGAGATGCTATATATGCTCACTCAAGCCCTCTGCCTGCAGGGTCTGTTCCTCCTTGGGATTTCCTTGTATACTTTCCTTCTTCCTTGTGTCTTTATGGAATGATGTCTTCTTCGGTGTGTTGGGGAATGTGTGGTGTGTCTTTATGGAATGATGTCTTCTTCGGTGTGTTGGGGAATGTGTGGTGTGTCTTTATGGAATGATGTCTTCTTCGGTGTGTTGGGGAATGTGTGGTGTGTCTTTATGGAATGATGTCTTCTTCGGTGTGTTGGGGGACGTGTGGCGTGCAACGCTATTTCACTTCTCAGGTCTCCCATCATTCCCGCTCCTTCCCTGCTTGACTTTTCTCTTAGTACTGTCAATATCTTTATTGTCTCTTTTCCCACTCAGAAAGGAGTCTCATCAATGCGGGAATTCATGTTTCTTTGTTCATGCCTGGATATCCAGCCGTAGACCATGCCTGCATATTGTGGACAATATATATTTATTGAACACATGAAAGAAGAATCCATAACCACATCTGATGTGATTATGTCAGACGCACCGAGTCTGAGAAGGCAAGGCCCATGTGACTGTCACCTGAAAGAAAGGCAGAGTCTCCTGCTGACTGACTTACAACCTCTGTGTCTAATCCAGAGGGCCAGCATCATAGACGTTGAGACCTGTGCCCGTTACTGCTGTCACCCAAGCCCCAAAGGTCATTCCACACTGAGGCATCATGGGTTCAAAAGGAAACAATTTTCGCCTGCTTAATTTTCCCCTTAGCCCAGAGCCACACTCTTCTGAGAAATCTTATTCTCCTGTGAAGTAAGTGCTCTCTGAAGGGAACCTGGGGGCGTTTCTCAGCTTCACAGCTGAGGATATTACAACACAGGCTCACAGAGCACAAATCACCACACGCCTCGACAAGGGTGGAGAGCAAGGGAAGCCTTCTCAAAGCCCGCGGAGACTGTGGGTAGAACCGCACATAAACTAGCTCGCTCGAACAGACAGGAGTTCTTTTCCTTAAAGAAAGGGCGAATAATGCCTTTGTCTATCACACCAAATAAAGTCATTTAAGACGGAACCCCCTTTGAGCTGCCAGGGCTTGCCATGACTTGGAAATGCAGTTCTGGGTTCCCCCTGAGTGTGGGAATGTGTTCTCTCCCTCGTCAGCTTTCCCAAAGGGAAAAAGAATCTGTGTGGCTGGGGTAGCCAAGAGGAGGCCCCAGGGAGGGCAAAGTCACGCAGGTCCTTGCAAAAAAGTCAGGGTCTCAGGGAAAAGGCTGCACGGTGATGTGTGTCCGTGTTCCCCTGGAAGACAGCTCCTGTCCTGGCTGCACCCCTCCTGGTCTCATTTTTAATGTGGGAGATGTGTTGCTGGCTTGGAGTCTTGGGTGTCAGCATGAGGTGCTGATGAACGCACCCAGGGCACAGCTAGCCTTGAAGGCTGCAGCCTGGCAGGCCATACAGGCTATTGCTGGAAAAAATAAAAGTATGGATTGGAGCACCCCTTGTTTTCCCTGTCTGAGAGTCGCAGGTGGCTGTGTCAGGAACAATTACTGCAGGGTTGTGCTGTCATCGCTCTGCGATCGCGTTCCCATCACTCGGCCTGCACTCCTGTCTCTAGCATCCAGCGTGGTGCCCGTCTCGTAGCCGCCGCTCACACACGTTTATTGAATGTGACAGTGTTTCTAACTAGCGAGCTCTGTGAATAGAGAGTGGAGGGTGATTACAGTCCGTAAAAATTCAGTTAACATTCCCAAGCCTGATTTTCCTACTTAAAATGGCCACTCTAATCTTGTCTCTGCGACTCCGTTGATAGTTCTCCACTGTACTGAACGTGAGGACATGAGGGTTGTCACCTCAGCCTGGAGTCAAGCAGGAGTGAGAAAAG
>NC_022020.1:67528871-67529071 GCF_000317375.1 Microtus ochrogaster
TGTGGGGTACACAGTGCCATCCCAGCCCTGGGGAGACACAGACAGGAGGGGCTGGGTGTGGGGTACACAGCTGTAAGTCCAGCACTGGGGAGACACAGACAGGAGGAGCTGGATGTGGGGTACACAGTACCATCCGAGCCCTGGGGAGACACAGACAGGAGGGCTGGGTGTGGGATACACAGTGCCATCCCAGCTCTGGG
>NC_022020.1:67529381-67533957 GCF_000317375.1 Microtus ochrogaster
GGAGGGGCTGGGATTTGCTGGCCAGTCAGTCCAGAAAATGTTACAGTTTCAGTGAGAGACCCCGACTGAGGAAGTCACCAACATGTATGCGTGTACATGCACACACACACGCACACGCACACATACACAAAGAAGAAGAAGGCTAGGACTCATGTTGAGATTGGTGGAAGCTAAGCCTCAGAACCTTTAGCAAGTGGGTGGGAAGGTCCTGTTTTAAACGCTGCTTGTGTCCCAAAAGCTTTTCCAATGGTGCAAGGCCAATTATTTCCCCAAATCTTTCTCCCTGGAAAGAATGTCAGCCACTATAGATTCCTCTCCTCCGACGTATAGCTTGGTTTCTTTCCAGTATACACATTACTGTGAGCTCTTCATCATAATGGGGCCTTGCTGGGTCACTCTGGTTTTCCCTGATAATTTTTTATTGTATTTACATGTTGACTGAGGGGCTAGGAGCTCGCTAGATCCGTGACAGACAGACAGGGAAAGAGACCACAGAGAGATAAGAACGGTGGCAAACTTCCAGCTTTTTCCCTTCCCTCTTGACCTGAGATAAAGGCCTGGTGGGCATTTCCCAGCAAGGGCTTCCTTCTAGCTGATTGGTCCTAGCTGGTCAACCATGCTGGGGTTGGTTCTAAACATGTGACCCTTTCTTTGTTTAAGCTGAACAATCCAGAATTAGGGGAGGGAGTCCCATCCCAGGCCACCAGAGTCACTTAAAACCCTCAGCCCTCTGGGGGAAATTAGTCTTTGGTTTCCAGGTGCCCTCTCTGCCCCCTGGGAGTGGTCTTCTCTGTGTCTTGCTGTGTATACATCTTCACTTTTAATAAATCTGTTGCCTGTCACTGCCTGCTGTGCCTGAGAATTTTCCTGCTTTCTAATTCTTTAATTGGTAGAAAAGATGAACCTGATGAAGACCTGTGGGTGGTAACAGGACCTCACTGCGGAGCTCCATGTCTGACTTCAGGGGAGAATTCCTTTCTGTCAGGAGCGGATGACATCTGAGAGATCAGACATAGATTTCTTCTTCTGTTGCTCTTGTCCCTTGCTGTATTCTTACTTGACCCCATGGCTGTGCCTGTGTTTTGCCAGTGATTACACCACTTGCCCTTGAAGAACCATGCCTCCTGCCAGAGCCTCCTATCTGTGTTGACTTTGGTGTCCAGCCATGGGCTGCTTTCTAGATAGGCACCCTGGGCACTGCTCCAGAGCATAGATGACCTAGGGCTCAACCACATTCACACTGAGACAAGAGTCCCAGAATACCCAGCTATGGATCATAGCCACTTACTCTCAAGTGATGCCCGTGCAAATGGCTCCAGAGGGCAGACCCACACCGGAGCGGCCAGCACTGGGTGTTAAGCAGGAGGAAATGACCGACATCCACTCCTGGGTCTCAGAGCTGTTACCAGTGAGCTTTTACTATGGGGATCCTGAGGGCTTGGATCAGGTCCTCATGCTTGCGTAGCAGGCACCTCAGTGACCAAGCCAACTCCACTGCCCAAGTTCTGGCCTTCTTAAAGCAGACAGTGTCCCAACCCCAGAGCAAGGCTGCTTTTGCCTCAAGCAGGCTGGTCTCAGAGCTCTGTTAACCTCTGGGCAGAACCAGAAATAATTAACAAATCCTTATACAGTCTGTCTTAGGGCGTAGTGATGCCATTTTTAAAAATCACATTTATTATTTTTACACACACACACACACACACACCACACTGGGCATATGGAGGCCAGAGGACACTATGAGGGAGCTGGTTCTCTCTTTCTATCAGGTAGATTCTGGGGATGAAACTTAGGTCACCAGGTTTGGTGATAATGTCCCTGGAGCAGGCTTTGACCATGAGGACTAGAATCTCTGGGTTCCTGAGCTGCCTTTTACAGGAAGCCAGTCCTCCTGCAAAACACTGCTCATAAAAGCAGGGAAATGTCTACCTACCCACACAGATAGGAGCCACACAAGTGTCTCACGTGGCAACCAGGGCACAGTGTCATGGAAACACTCCCTGAGCGCCAACACATACGCTCTCTCCCATCAAGCTCCCCCCACCCCCCAGAATGTCTCTGTGTAATTTGCTACTTATGGCCTCGCATACTCCGGACAGATTGTAGTGTGTTTTGTAAACTCTTGATCTCTGCCTCTCCTTGGTCTGGATGGATCCCTTCCGAGCATGCACAGTCCCCTCAAGACTGGAAAGGTGCAGAATGACCAGCTCAATGGCTGGGGACCCTGGCAGAGGTGTCGTGCCACCCTGCTGTGTCTCTTCTCTTTCTTTTTCTTCCCCTAGCTCTCAGTGCCCATGGCTGGGACAAACGGGCCTCTTCCTTCTTCTCTCCAGAGAGGGTATCATAGGACCATCCTAATCAGGACACTGCCCCATCCCCTTCACAGAGCCATTATGGGATGGACAATGTACCTGGTATGGGCAGCTGTAACTAGACACCCTCTGTAATTAGTTGGCCACCCACGGAGAGCTACTTGAAGCTATTTGGGTCATCGGTTAGATCAAGTGAGCCATTGTAGTCTAATGAATGGGAGGCCTTGAATAGATGGGAAAACAGCCCTGCCGGAGGAGTCCCAGAACCGGGCATGGGAAAATCTGCATAGACCTGTTCCGCTAGGCAGGCAGCCTTTCAAAGTGTCCCTAGCCATGACACCCTAACTCCCAGGAATAACTTTGGATGTTTGAATTGGTATCGAACATTCTTTTTAGGAGTGTTTTTATTTATTCTTTGATAATATATGTGTGTGCAGTATATCTTGATCATATCCACTCCCAATTTTCTCTCCCACAAAAATATCATATGACTTGAAATCTGTCTCTGTTGAAATTCTCTGTATTCATTTTCCAGATTATGGGGGGTTGGGGTGGAATATGCCTCTCCTCTCCTCCCCCTTTCCTCCACTCTCCACCCTTTTCCTCTCATCCCTCCCTGCCTCCTGAGTTCATGTGTTCAGTAGGAAGAATCCATAACACAGCAGGAGCCTCAAAGGCTGGGAAAGACATCAGGTAGCAGAGGGACTAATTTCTCCCTGGTACCAACCTTTACATTTCAAAGCTGGAGCTGGAAACACTTCTAGTTAAAGCAGTTATGAGAGACAGAAGTCTGACCATGGTTGCTGGGGCTGGCCATGGGCTAGGGATAAGGAGCTAACCTGTGCTCAGTGGGAATGGAATCTAAGTTCCTCAGGCTGGAAGAAGATGTGCAGGGACAAGGTCATGAAGGTGGCGCCACTTTATGCTGAACTTAATACCATTAAACTACACCTAAGATGCCAAGCATATTTTACCACAAGGAAAAGAAGAATGAAAAATAAAAACACTTCCAAAGGTTATACAGATTAGAGAAAATAAGGCATCACTTTGCAGTTACAGGCAGGGCAGACACAGGCTAGGGAGATTTAAGATTTATCCCTCCATGAAGGAGGCAGTAGCAACTTTCAGAGTGGAGAATGAACTGTTCGCACAAGTTACACCATAGTGGGCCTTTCCCTTTAAGCCAGACTTGGCTATTGTACCATTAGAAATGCTGATACCATCCATGATAGAGAGTTTGGGCAGCACATCACAGTGGTTGGGAGACAGCACATGAAGATGCCTGATGAAGACCCAAAACACGCAAAAATTAAGACCTTGTTGAGAATTTTCTGATTAAAAGTGAGAAAGACTCAAAGTCACAGATGAGAACCAGGAAGGGAAATTCATGGCTCAGGACTCTTGGTTTTGTTTTGGTTTTGGTTTTTCGAGACAGGGTTTCTCTGTGTAACTTTGGAGCCTGTTCTGGCACTTGCTCTGCAGACCAGACTGCCCTTGAACTTACAGAGAGCCGCCTGCCTTTGCCTCCCAAGTGCTGGGAATAAAGGCATGCACCACCACAACTCAGCCAGGCTCTGTTTTCCCTGCAGGCAGAAAGACGGGATATCTGAGGATGATCTCCTCCACTGAACACATTGTGCTTAATGCAGAGCTGGGGTTTTTTATTCAGCAGTGAGCCAGGGAGGAATTGACTGCCTGGGATCCTGAGACTAACAAGACTTGCATCGGGTCAAAACCATGCCACAGTGAGAAGGCTGCAACCTGCTGTCTTAGGGGCTCTTGCCAAGTAGGAAGTTTGACTTAGAGCTGGTAGAATATTCCAGAGCTCAGAGTGTTCCCAGATGCCTTGTGAATAAGGAGTTAACATTTGGAGCTTTGAGAGTTAGAAATGTATGGGAACGGAGGCAGGAAAGGAAAGGGGAACTAAAGAAAGTTGAATAACCAAATTTTAAAAATTTAAAGGGAAAGGAGCTAAATAAAAAGCAAGGAAAATAAACAAAATCCTATGGTGGGAAGAATCTATTTGGAAGTGGATGCAGACCATGGCAATGCACAAATATAATAAAAAGTCAAAAAGGTTTACAAACACGGGAAGAAAAAAAACAAACTTGCTGTTGGTTTTTGAATCATGTGACAGTCTTAAGTAGAATTTGTTATTTTGAACATTGACTGGATGAGCCTGGAGGACATTGTGCTGCATGAAGTTACCCAGGCAAGTGGTCCCACTTACATGTGGCATCTTAATGTGAAATCCAGAAGCAGAGCTA
>NC_022020.1:67534282-67543077 GCF_000317375.1 Microtus ochrogaster
GTATTGCTGTAGAGGTGGGCTTTGAGGCCTTTTGCTTAAGCTATGCTAATTATGGAACACAGTTTACTTCCTGTTGCTGGTGGATCAAGATGTAGGACTCTCAGCTCCTTCCCTAGCACCACATGGTCCTGAATGCTGCCATGTCCCAGCATGATGATAAAACTCTGAATGGTAAGCTGCTGATGCAATTCAATGTGTCCCTTTGGAAAAGTTTCTGTGATCACGGTGTTCCTTCACAGCAACAGAGACCCTAACAAAGACATCTGGGAAGAGGGAATTACAACTGAAGAATTGTGATCAGAGTGGCCCGTGGCCATGTCTCCGAGGGACTGTCTTGGCTGATGATTGATATGGGAGTTCCCATTCCTTATGAGTGGCACTGTCCATAGGTGGGTGGGACTAGGCTATGTAAGAAAGCCAGCTGAGCATAAGCCAGGGCGAGACCCAGAGAACAAGCCAGGAAGCAGTGTTCTTCATGGCTTCTGCTTGAGTGCCGCTTGGATTTTCCTCAATGATGGTCTATGACCTAGAACTATAAACCAAATAAACCTCCCTTTCCCCTAAGTTGCTTTTGACCAGAGTGGTTTTTATCACAGCAACAGGAAGAAACTAGGACAAGGGTCAAGAGGGAAGGGGATGGAAGACGGTGGTCAGGAGGCACAGTTAGACACAAGGAATCAACAGCAGCAGAAGCCCACAGAGGGTATCTACAGATGAAATACCGGTTAAAATTCATAAAATTAGCAGTCTTCCTCTTATCAGTAAGTGATTTAAAACCACAGTTGATAGAGCTGCTGTTAAAAACAGTGCTGGGAATCAAACTAAGCATGGAGTGATCAATCAAACCAAAGATATGTGACTGTGTATGAAATATTGCCTGATAGGAGCTATAGTGAATGCAGAGACTGGCAATACAGACATGAGTGTCTAGAAATGTATTATGAAAGCATCCTGTGTCTTCATGGAAATGGCCCAGAATATGGTGGTATAACTACTGGTCATCTTTACCAGGCTTACGAAATCTGTGGGCAAGGTTGGGAAGACCAGAGTACGATGACCCTCCTTCTGATTTGGCCTGGTCAGGTGGGGCACAGCCCTGCTTTTATGTTGGGTGTCCTTCATCAGATGGCTCTTCACCTGTGCTGGCTTGCAATTCTAGCCAGCTGGTACTCATTGGAGCTACCATCTACAGATCAAATGCCATTGAATCTCCTGAGGTTACAGAGAAAGCACACAAACGCTCTGGGAAATGCACAAATGGCATCAAGCCTTTCTCCCTCCTGGAGACAGAGAGTTTAGTTTCCCGCTTGGGGCCTAGAAAGTCCAGACTTGTTGCAAAACTGATTGTTCTTTAGTGAGTGTCTTCCACTAGTCTCTCCTTTAAGATTGGGATAAATGTATATCCTGCTTGAGAAAAGGCTCTCAAAAGGAAATTTAACTTCATGCCTTTTAGCAAAAAAGAAAAAAAAAAAAAGCAAACAAACAATCTAGGTTAAATCAGTTTTCCCCCAGTTTGACCTCCTATGATGAAACATAGGCCACTGTTCATGAGACAGTCCACATACCCCTCCCCTAGAATCTAAGCCTAATCCTAATTCTGCATAGCTGTGTGGTGTAGAAGGTGTCCTCATCAGGGTTACTATTGCTGTGGTGAAACACTAAGACCAAAGCAAGTCAGGGAGCAAAGGGTTTATTTGGCTTGCACTTCCAGATCACTGTTCATCACTGAAGGAAGTCAGGACAGGAACTCAAATATGACAGGAAGGTGGACACAGGAGCTGATACAGAGACCATGGAGAGGTGCTGCTTACTGGCTTGCTCAGTATGCTTTCTTATAAAACCAAGACCACCAGCCCAGGGATGGCAACATGCACAATGGACTGGGCCCACCCCCATCAGTCACTAATTAAGAAAATACCCTACAGGCTTGTCTACAGCCTGGCCTTTTGGAGGTGTTTTTTCAATTGAAGCTCCCTCCTCTCAGATGACTCTAGTTTGTGTCAAGTTCCTGTATAACTAGACAGTACAACAAGTTACTTGCCTATGCTTCAGTTTTATTTATTTTTGTGTAGTATTATGTGTGTGTGTGCATGTGCACACATTTGTGTGCAAGCCAGAGTTCCTGGGATCTGAATGTCTCCACCCTCTTCCTTCAATGGGTTACAGGTGCAGGTGGCCATACGTGGCTGCTTGTTTGCTTGGGATTAGAACTCAGGTCTTTATGCTTGTGCAGTGAGTCCACTGAGCCATCTCCCCAGCCTCCTGTGTCTCTGTTTCCAAACAAAAAAAAAGAAAAAAAAGTCTAAGATATCTGCAAGAACACAGAGTGCTAGAGCCCAGAACAGAAGGCAATGCGTTTTCAGTCCCATTGATGTGAACTCTGCAGCCACAGGAAACAGGAAGCAGACACACTCTGGATTCAGCCTCTCCACTGACCACACCATTAGGGATTTGTAATGTCTTTTGCTAATCTGAACACATCAAACCCAGTGGGCATTCTAGACAGATCCGAGAAACTTCTCTTACCTGCAGAACTCATGTCTACTCTGTTCCCTACTGGGCCAGCCGACTTCTCAGAACACAAGCAGAAAACTGGGTTAGGGACGAAAAGACTTACTACCAAGAAACCAGCAGCAATGCCGTAAATGCTACAAGCAGACAAGCCCTACATCAAGTATTCAGGACACGAAAACTTGGCTTAAAGCCATTTCTGAATGAGCCAAAAATAATTGCCCAAGAGGCTTGGGTTAAAGCCAAGGAAAGCAGAGAGCAGAGCCATGGAAACATGAAACCTAGAAATGTGTTTGCCTCGAGGTTGGTCCTCCTGTCCTGTGCCCTGTCCAGAAGGAAAGGAGGTGACAGCTGCGGGCTTTGTGCAGGTCTGAGGTAGAAAATGTTCTACTGTGGGGAGCCTGGTCTTGGTGTGCTCACACCTCTTAGTTCACGAGAGCTGTGGATTTCATTGACTCCCGATGGGCCAAGAAGAGGGAGGCAATCAGAAAGGGGGTGGGGAATTATGGAGTCAACTTTACCCATCATCCTTCATTCCACAAGTCCCAGGTTCCAGGGAGTCAGGTGCTAGGCTGAATGACAGGGACTCAAAGATGTACCAGACAGTCACGACACTCGTACGAGGTAGAGGGAAGGAGGACGGCCACTCAAAGCATGGTAGTGAAGTCATGTAGCTGTCCTCCAGCTAATACTGGGACTGTCTTGATAAACCATCACAGTGTGATTATATCATGAACTGGAATTGCACTATTTACACCTATTCTAGAGAACACTACAGTTTAAGCCCAGAAAAATCATCTATCATGAAGCCCCCTTTATGAGAAAACACTGAGTATATTATGAGATTGGTTGGAGACTGTCCTGAACATAGAACATTGGTGTGGCACACTTTAAAACCTCCTTAGAGTCAGGACATCTCGACTCGGAGGGTCTGTAGTATAGATACCTTCCTGAAGCCTGTGAGGGACACACTTGGTGTCTTAGGTTTTTTTTTTTCTCTTGTGGCTGTGCTAACACATCCCAACAAAAGCAGCTTAGGGAGAGAGGGTCTATTTCCGCTCACAGTTCCCATTCCATCACACTGAGGAAATCCAGACAGAAGCAGCTTCAAACAGCTGGCCACATCATATCTGTAGTCAAGCTAGAGAATGATGTGTGCTTGTGAACATCTCCTTCTTCCTGGGTCCCATCCCAAGGAACTGTCCCGTCCATGGTAGGTGGGTCTTCCCACTTTGATCGACCTGCAAAGGGTAACCCTTAGAGAGGCAGCCAAGGGCTAAGATGACCTGACGGTCCACTGCAGGAGGGCCTAAGGCTTGCGTCTTAGTTAAGTCTGCATTTGTTAAGCTGCCAATTAGCACTAACACTGGCACTGACACTAACTTCACACTTGGTGGTCTGTCTTCTTCAGCAGACGGCTGGGCTATCGTGTGCAAAGTGGCAAAGCTCGGGGTGGAGAGGATTTGAGTGAAGGGCAGTGAAGAATGGGGATCTATCAACTGCTACCAGGAAATCATCTTGGAGGAATGATTTTAGGTGAACTTCTGAAATCAATGAGATATATAATATAATATAATATCCATCTCCACCTTTTCATGACTATTCAGTAAAACCGACATTTTGCACTCAGGCTCCTTGAATCTGCAGCTGAGTTCTAGGGTGCAGCAATAGCTTTATATGCCTCTTGGGCTACGTAAACATAAAGTCCATAATAATGATAATAGTGATAGTGACAATAATAAAGCAGTAACAGTACTAACAAAATAGTACTAGCAATCATAATGCAACAGTAAGCGAGATATTAACAACAATAAGAATAACGTGCTGGCTGATTTTTTTGCCACCTTGACACAGGCCAGAGTCATCTGGGCAGATGGGAACTCAGTTGAAGGATTGTCTCTGTTAGACTGGCCTGTGGGCATTTGTAGTATTTTCTCGGTGAAAGGTTGATGTAGGAGGGGCCATCCCACTGGGCAGGGGGCCCTGAGTGACACAAGGAAACAGGCTGAGCAAGCCATGGGGATCAAGCCAGTAGGCAGTGCTTTCCCAAGGCCTCTGCTTCAGTTCCTGCCTTGAGTTCCTGCCCCGGCTTCTCTTTACAATGGACTATACGTGATTGTTAGCTGAAATAAACCCTTTTCTTTTCAAGTTGCTTTAGGTCAAGGTGTTTATCAGAGAAGCAGAAATCTAAGATGGTTAATAATAGTCATAGCAATGGTGGTGGTACTCATGGGGACAGAACAGTGATAATAATAGTGATAACAGCAGTAATGACGGTGCAGTAGTAATGAAAAAAGATAAAATAACAGTAGCTGATAGTAACAACAGCACGGATGGTGACGGTGCCTCCAGGGACGAGTGTGTCCTCTCTCAAGCGAAGGAAATCCGCCGGCAGTGCAAGGCAGGTCCTCGACGAGAAGACTTGCCTCCTAAGTGACAGCAATGCTGGCAGCTGGGCTCACTAATTAGCAGTTTTTATTGCAGTAAAACATACATAGCATAAAATTTACCTGTCACATTGCTGTAAGGTATATAATTCAGTGTGCTGACAAGGCTGGGCAGCCTTCACCACTGCATGCTTCCCGGACTTCCCTTCATCCCCTGCATGGCCACTAGGCAGACACACACCCTCTGCACACCCTCTGCACACCCTCTGCCCAGCCCTCTCTCCCAACACTGACTGCAGATACTAGTCTCCATATACTTTTTTTTGTAGTTTTTGTTTGCGTAAGAAACATTCTAGAACCTGCCGGAACAAAGGGATAAAAACTTCAGGAAGGGGGTGGGTAGCCATTCTCCACTCATCCCTAAGTGCTCCCGTGGGGCAGAGAGAGGCGGGGCAGGTTCTGAGGCAAAGGGGCAGTGCAGGTCATGTGCATTTTAAGGACAAAAACATGCCACAACTTTAGATCAAGTCTGCATCTGTTTGGCACTGTCCTCCCTCGTCCTGTACAGCATGGCATACACTCATCATGGAACTGAGGATGCCCCTCAACTCCTGACCTTTCTTCCTCTACCTCTCAAGTGCTGGGCTTATGAACTCTGCCACCGGGACGAGCTTGTGTGGTGTTTGAGGTGGAAGCCAGGGCTTTGTGGATGAGAAGCAAGCACTTGACCCACAGACCAACAGCCTCAATGATAGGCTGAGTTGTGGTTGGTTTTGATATTTAATGTGTGTGTGTGTGTGTGTGTGTGTGTATGTGAGTGTGTGTGGTGTGCTACATGTGTGCAGGTGCCTGAGACAGCCAGAAAAGGGTGTCTGATCCTCTCCATCTGGAGTTACAGGCAGTAGTGAGCTACCAGACATGGCACTGGGAACTGAACACCAGTCCTTTACAGGAGCAGCAAGCACACTTAGCCACTGAGCCTCCCTCCAGCCCATAGACTGGGTTGTTGGTTTTCTGCTCTTCCCTTGACCAGCAGCAATGCTCACACATGCTCTGGGTGTAGAAGGACACATTGGTTATTTAGTGAATGTGTTCTAGACTGGAGACAGGAAAAGAACAGCACACTGGGTATTTGCAGCAGGAGCCTGTGGGCCTTCTGTTTGAAAGGTGATGGTTTCCAAGCCTAGGAGGTTTTGTTTTTCAGTTAATGCTACACTTTTCTCTCTTGAAACTTTCCTTCTTTTCTTGCGTGATTTTGTTCAGCTGCTTTGTTGTTATGAACTAAATTCTTGTGCCTCTGAAAAATTCATATATTGAAATCATTTCCCCAAATGGTGGCATTCTGTGCTTTGTGGGTGACTAGATCAAAGGACGGAAGCTCCCTGGAAGGGATTAGTGCCCTATGAGAAAGGCCGCAGGATGCTCTTCTGTGTTTTCTCTACCATGTGTAGATATAGCAAGGAGGTAGCTGCTGCAGCCTTCTAGAGCCTTGGTTGGAACCCAGTCCACTTCCTGCTTGTAAAACTCCACACAATAAGTGGTTATTCTTTGAGTCCCAGCCCGTGGTTGTCTGTTACAGCTGTCAAGGATGACTGAGCTCTCAGTAACAGAAGTTAAGGAGGCGGCTGGGAGGGTCACACACAGGCCATCATTCCCATCCAGTGTCCGACTACAGCTCTCTTCCTGGGAGTCTGCTACCTAGGAAAGACTCCAGCCCAGGGGCGCTTCCTGGACCAGCCTTCTATCAGCCAGGCCTGGGAAGTTAGAAGGCCTGGGATGTCTGGGTCAAGAGCAGTCCTGAAGCAGCACAGACTCAAGAACCATATCCTGGTGGGCATAAGGCAACTTTGGGCTGTGAGAAACAATAACCCTTACTGTACA
The DNA here is from genome assembly GCF_000317375.1 of Microtus ochrogaster. NCBI lineage: Eukaryota > Metazoa > Chordata > Mammalia > Rodentia > Cricetidae > Microtus > Microtus ochrogaster. The sequence continues at coordinate 67,541,062 of NC_022020.1, forward strand.
ATAAAAAATAACATTTCATATAAAGAGCACCAGAGAGAGTCATGACCTCAGGACAGTTTATGACCTGACAAAGTTGGTGTCAGCCTAAAAATGGCAGGCGCATTGATTGAGTGCAGGGAACAAGTTATAAACCCTGCACATGGCTTCTATTCCCTTTTTAATAATCAGGAGGGGCAATCTTACAGGTTATCTAGAGCTTACCTTTCTCTGTCAAGTTTGCTGTTTTTGTTTTTTCAACAAGAGCCATCCACAGAGGCCTCATCTCTCCAGTTTACATCCTGTTTATTTTAAAGACCCTTGATCTTGCAGGCAAGTCTGGCTGCTCGTACTTTTCTACAAACCTGTTTGTGTGTGTGTGTGTGTGTGTGTGTGTGTGTACATGGTAGCTTAGAATTTGAATGGGTGGGGCTATGAGCTAGACCAGCAGCCATTCGCAGAGACCTAGTTCTTTCTCTTCATTTGTAGTTGGATCTAAGCTGTCTCAAGGCACCCTTGGAAATGCCCCATCAGAACTTATTTCTAAGAAGGGCCCATCGCGGAAGCTATGACTCCATCTGGATCTCACTTCCCGCCCCACCCTAACTCCTGTGTGTCCATCCACGAACTTCATCTATCAGCACAGGCAGCAATGCTCTCCCAGTGAGGCTGACCCTTCTCTTTTCAAAAACGGGGGAGCTGAGAAGCACTTTTACTCACCTAGTCCTTCTCATCGCGGGGCTCCTCCGGCAGTTCCTACACCATCAGCTAGTTGACGGCACAGCCAAAGATTTGTGGTCCCTCACATGCCTCGCTTCAGAGAACATGGCCTTTAACAGTTACCACAGGCGTGTGATACGATGAGGCACAGATGTGCCAGGACACGGGGGCTCCCCGGGGTAAACATCACAGGTGATGGGGATAGTCCGGCAGTCGAGCTCCAGGGGTAGCAGCCCCTTCCTCGTGGGAGGGTGACAGGCTGCAGCAAGCTCATCTTGGCACTTGTCACAGACACACCATGACTCTGTGGCCTTGAAGTTATGCACCTCGATGTGACACAAATTTGGAAGTGGCCTACGTTAAGTTTCCCAGACCACAGCTGCCTTTTCATAGGCGAGGTGTTGAGCAATAAAATACCTTAAGAGCATTTCAAAGTGCTTAGGTAGGAACAGGATGCCCAGGGCACACACTTGCTCCGCCTCTTTTCCTCCTGGCTCCCAATTTCTGCAGGTGCCAGGGAAAGAGCAGATTAAATCTGACATTGGTGAGTACCGGGGGTTGCACTGTAATGCTGATAAGTTCACTGTGGTATTTCAAGTTGGGAAACATGAGACCATAATATATGAAGTGGAATCCAAAGTACTGACCACGCTCTCCAGGGAGCTTTTAATAGATGTGAGTAGCAGTATTTCCTGAGAACATGCCCAGAGGTCTGGCTCCGGACACATGCTTTCTGAGTCTGAGAAGTGGAGACTACTGGGGCGCTCTGGTCTGGAAGAGTGTTTCTTTGTTTTCTCAGGGCTGGGGTCAGTCTTTTTACTTTCCAAGTCTAGGGTCTGATAGGGCCTGGGTTGGTTGCAATGCTTCTTCCTGGTGTAGGCTGGACAGTAGGGTCTCAGCTTATATCCAAGTGGTCATGTCAGCCATCAGGCCTTGTTTTTCTGCTGTGCACATGAGCAGGGCACTTTACCTTCCCGGCTTTCGGCTCTCACTATTCATTACTAGCTTCTTTCGCTAGCGACAGGCCAGGTGCTCCCACGGGTTTGTACACAGGGTTAGGGGCAGAGGACTGGCATGAACCTGGGTGCTTAAGGGTGCTTGTCATATGAGAAGCTCAGGACATATATGCAAAATGAGGAACTGTGCTCTCCATCAAATGTCTAATGTGCGGACATGAATCTACCTCTAGCTAAGCAAACGCTATCCTGTTTTTCCATGTGAAATTGAGTATTGTTATTTCAAGGTCTGTAAAGAATCGTGTTGGAATTTGGATTGGGATTGCATTGAATCTGTAGATTGCTTTCAGTAAGATTTTTTTTT
>NC_022020.1:67543218-67554808 GCF_000317375.1 Microtus ochrogaster
CCTCCCATTTCCCTCCCCCTCCCCCGAACAAGTCCTCCTCCCTCATCAGCCCAAAGAGCAATCAGGGTTCCCTGCCCTGTGGGAAGTCCAAGGATCATCCACCTCCATCCAGGTCTAATAAGGTGAGCATCAAATCTGCCTAGGCTCCCACAAAGCCAGTACGTGCAGTAGGATCAAAACCCATTGCCATTGTTCTTGAGTTCTCAGTAGTCCTCATTGTCCGCTATGCTCAGTGAATCCGGTTTTATCGAGCATGGGACATCTTTTCATCTTCTTTCCACCTTCTGATACCTTATCCAATTTCTTTCTTCAAAGACTTGAAGTTTTTCCCATACAGGCCTTTCACTTTTTCTTTGGTCTAGTTTCTGGACTTGTCCTCATCTATACCTTCTTTTCTGTCCATGTCATTTGAGGTTTTATTTCTCATCACATTTTCTCAGTTATTTTTACTTTCTCAGTGTTAGACCACTGTGATAAACACCATTGAGACATATGGCTTTTATTGCAAAATGTCTGCCAATATTAAAAATGAATATTTCCTTGTTCCAAAACTTACATTTAAAATAATTTATTTGGCAGATAGCCTGGCAGATAAGGGAAATAGTATATTTCTGAGAGTAACTTTGGCACTGTGGGATATACTATCCAAAGAGTGAAAATAAGGCCGGAGTCCTAGCTGAGGTAAAGATTTGCTCAGCACAGGAGGGCTTCACCTTGATCCCCAGCACAGAGGGGAAGAGCCCAAAGCATAAAGACAGCAATGGGGACAATGGGATTGAAATATTCATTAGCAGAGGACTGACCGAACTCCCAGATATTTAAGGCGGGAATACTATGTAATACTTAGTTACAGGGAGATCTCCGGCTACTGATAGATGATGATCAGAAAAATTTTCAAAGATGCTGCTATGGAGAGTGGACTGTGGGGGAGCAGGGATATTCTTGTACAGGTGTAGGATGTCTCTAGAAGGATATAAAAGATGTTGGTGTTATGGAATAATCTTTTTGTACATTTTGTCCCTTTGCCAAGACACCTTCTGATTGAATTAATGAAGAGCTAACTGGCCAATATTTAGGCAGAAAGAGTTTATTCAGGAGAGCCAAACGGAGAGGATGCTGAGGAAAAAAGCGTGGAGTCGGGGGATTCCCCAGCCAGATGCTGATGAAGCAGATGATAAACATGCTGTACTGAAAAATGGTACCGCCACATGGTAGGGCATGGATAAGAAATACGGGTTAACCTAAGATGGAAGAGCTAGTTAGTAACAAGCCTAAGGTATCAGCCAAGCATTTGCAATTACTAGTAAGTCTCAGTGTGGTTATTTGGGATCTGGTTGGCAGGGCAGAGATGACTGGCAGTCCAAACAAAAAACTCTGCCTACAAATGGCGCCTAACACGGGGCTTCAGATATAGCAATTTTGTTTATTGTTTGTTATAAAACAAAACTCTGGAACAAATATTAAAGATAAAAACCTGAGATAATTGAAAGCAACCATGACATAAACCACCACCATCTGCTTCCCAGCTCAAAAGGACCATGCAACCCTCTGTCCCCACCTCTTCTTCCCAGGATCCTTTTTTTCCCCAGTCGGTCAGGGAACTAACTTCATGATCCGTCCCAACCAGCTGAATATGGACCCTGACTCATGAACTAACACTTGACTCCATTGGCCATCGAACCACAGCATAGACAAAATTTCTGTAACATGTTAATAATTATCAGATACCGGGAGGAAACTGTGTATGTAAAAGTCAAGGGTGGGAAGGAAATTTGATTTTCCTCTCTTTTTTATAACCCATGAATCTTGTGATACAAAATATCTCATCACAAATTTAAAGTGTTATATAGACAAATAAGTTAAGAGAATGAGATGCATACATTTGACAGTTAAGAATGTCGAATTCTGTGAAGCTCATGACCATTTAAGGAAACAGAAAGAAATGGGCACAAGCCCCTCCACCCTCATCATAACTATGAACCATTTTGTCTATAGCCTGTGGCTGACCTTCCAGCACACCCTGTCTCTGTAAAGGAAGTCATAGCTGCTAGGTAGTAAGGACCTGGGATGTTAGGGGTTGCTTTTCTTCTGACTCTCAGTAGGACTGGAAACTATTAACAATTGATGGGGAAAGAAGGAAGAAATATCGTCTTCTTCTAAACTGTTTCTAAGCAACTGGATAATCCTTTTAACTGCCAGATTTCAGGATTCATAAGCTAGGCTGTGCACTCGGGGTACAGACCACTGCTGAGGGCGGGGAAGTTTCCACATCATCCACCTGAAGGCTATTGATCGGTAACCCTTTGATCATAACTTCTCCGTCCTTCCTCTTCCTTCTAATTCTTTGACTGAGTTTTAAATTTTGCTGATGCGCTTTAACCATCAGGAGTTTTTTTTAAAATTGCTGTTTTCTTTCTGAAAAACAATCTTACTCACGTTTATAGACAGAGCATTACTCTCCTCTCTGAGAAACAACTACAGTATTTTGGGAGTTGCCCTCTTCCTAGGGTTGCACTTCTCTACACGGCTTAGGTCTCAGCTGTTCTCCATCTTGAAAATCAGTTCCTCCGAACTGGATCTAAGGTTGGAGCTCTGAGCATTTGGAAGGTTTTGAGCAGTGCTCAGCTCATGTGATCTGCTGAGCTTTGTAGTTGGGCATCCTAGATACCGGTAGTTGTTGGGGAATATTATTTTAAGGTGTGTGGCTTTTGTTTATGCTGCATTTGTTTAACTCTCTGAAGCTGTAATTCTTTGCCTGTCTAAAACACTTGATGGTCTAATAATAAAGAGCTGAACAGCCAATAGCAAGGCAAGAGAAAGGATAGGTGGGGTTGGCAGGCAGAGAGTATAAACAGAAGGAGAAACAAGAAAGAAGGAGGAGCAAGAGACCAGGGAGAAGAGAACTTCAGGGGCCAGCCACCCAGCTACACAGCAAGCCATGGAGAAAGAAAGAAAAGTACACAGAAATAGAGAAAGATCAAAGTCCAGAGGCAAAGGGTAGTTGGAATAAGTTAACTTAGAAAAGTTGGTCAGAAACAAGTAAAGCTAAGGCCAGCCATTCATAACTAAGAATAAGACTGTGTGATTTATTGGAGAGCTGGGGGTGGCCTCACAAAAGCCAAAAGAGTAAACATATCATACAACAGGTAGTGTCTTTAGGATAGATTTCTGAGCAGAGCTTATTGTCAGTTGCTGGAGGCCCTGGGCTCTGAGAACAACTTGGAGGAAGTTGAAGATCTCAGTATTGGGATAGCTCTCTGGGATATAGAACCAATAGATTTCCCTCTCAAGGATTGACTTACACTTATGGGGCTGCAGACAGATCTGTCCTTGACAAGAGTTGTGAGACGGGTTGAAGATCTGTTCTAGTGGCCTGATTCAGGGTTGCTTTCTTTGGAGAGGTGTAGTCTGAAGAACGTGACCATGCAGAGAAACTGGAGAGGGTGCAGAGCCTCTTGGGAGATGACCTAGTAACTAGCGTGATTTGTCTTACTCTCTACAGTGAGTAGACCCCAGTGCTCACCCCTAGTTTGAATTTTCTGCTCCTGTTGGTAGTCTTTGAGGTTAAAAACTTTGGCCATTTTTGGGGTCTCCCATTGAGTTTTCAGGTCCACATAGAGGCCTGAGTTCACTCCTGGAGGGTGGAAGGAACCAGCTGAGATGGGGTCCCAGTGTGGAATGGCTAATGTGCCCTTCTAGGGATTCTGATGCAGCCAATGTGGTTGGAAATTCCTTTGAGTTTTCCTACAGTATTGATACTGCTGACAGTCCTTTGTGAGAGTCAGAGGCTTCCTGTGGATCCATTCCTCCAGGAATCCCAGTCATCACACAGACCAGATTTGAGCTCTGCTGGCAGAAAGCGCTGTGCACGCTCACAGTCCACAAGCGAAGTTCGCACCAACTGTGTACCAACCAGGGTGGAGATGGTGGCAGCCAGAGCTTACCAATGCAGTTGTCTTACGGTTGCTATCACTGTCAAAAAACACCATGACCCAAAGAAACTTGGGGAAGAAAGGGTTTATTTGGCTTACACTTCCATATCACTGTTCATAAATTGAAGGAAGTCAGGATAGGAACTCAGAGAAGGAACCTGGAGCCAGGCACTGATGCAGAGACCATGGAGGGGAGCTGCTTACTGGCTTGCTCCCCATGGCTTGCTCAGTCTTTCCTATAGAACCCAAGCCCACCATCATCCCAGGGATGGTACCTCCCACAGTGGGCTAGGCCCTCCCTCACCAATCACTAATTAAAAAAAATGCCTTTTAGGTTTGCCTTTAATCCCATCTTATAGAGGCATTTTTTTCAACTGAAATTTTTCTCAAGGTGAAAAGACCAAATTCACAATTGTCTAATTAAAGCGAGCTGTGTTGCTGGCCAGAAGGTTGTTTCACAGTAATTGGGCTTTCTGAGAGCAGGCCCTCTTGGCTTCTTGAAGTCCCTTTCACAAGAGAGATAAAGGGGTGAGAGCGTCGGCCGTTCTACATTGTTAGAGAGATGATATGAAAGGGAAGGACTGAGGGTAAGGATGTAGATCATTTAAATGGGGTCGCAAGCCGTTAACCTCAGATCTAAGAAGCAGGAATTTATTCTTAATTAGAAATAGAAACCTTAACTTGCAAGGACTTGACAAAGGACAAACAGGAACTTATTCCTAACTGTCTTAACTGCAAGCAGAACCCATGACCTGCAAGTTATATTGTTCCTGTTAGGTGTCATAAGGCTCTCCCGACTCGGATGACTCCAGCTGGTGTCCAGTTGACATAAATCAGTCAGCACAGCGGTGGAGCCATTGGAAGAGGCCCAATCAAATATGCAGACTGAAGGGCAGTGTACTGTATGGGCAGGTCTCTCTCGTATAACAGATTTGATCAATAGAGTTACATTTACTCAAAAGTACATGTGGGTAAGCTTAAGGATTCACGAGAAGTTGCTAATACTCATTGCCCTGAGGACAAGAATTGAGGTGCTAAGAACTGCACCCCAACCCTTGAAACCACAGCTTTAGGGTCAGCTGCATGCCCGCGGACTCTCTGAGAGGCCCTTAGTGCAGCTGGTGGGCCCCCATCTACCAAGACAGCACGACCTTTTCAGAGTCTGGGGTCACACTCCTTGCTTCCCGTTGGCGAGGAAGAGATACTCTGCTATTTCCCTGAAGTGATGGCTGAAGACCAATGGGTCCCCTAGGAGGTCCCCAGTGTCTGCAGGAACAGGGTACAGTAAATCCTTCCCCACTGGATGTCTGTGTGACACATGAGGTTCATGCCTGCTGCCCTGAAGCAGAACTGTGAGCAAAGATGGTGGGTACATTGTGAAAGGACAATTGAGAAGGGCAAAGAGTGTGGTCATAAACTCCTAGCCCTAAACAGAGGCCCGGGAGAGCCAGCGAGTATACAAGACCACCCTGGAACCAGGGTGCAAGGCCCAGAGGACTGTGGGTAGGGACAAGACTGCTGCTCAGTTATGTGCATGTCAATGCCACGCATCAGAATCTCACTCAGGATCAGCCAGGTGCCAAAGTCTCTGATTCCATATCCCAGGGTGTGTGTGTGATGTATGTGTATGTATGTGGTGTGCAGTGTGTGTGTGTGTGTGTCTGTATGTGGTGTGCAGTGTGTGTGTGTCTATACAGCAACGAGCAAGCATTTCACTGATCTGCCGCTGGCCTGGGTTCCTGAAGTGAAAGATATTTGCTACCATTTTAATCTTTCTTTTCCCAAATAAATGGAAGTCCTGGCCCCTGAGTCCCCACACTATGAAGGAAAGACTTGGATGTTTTCCTATTACTGCACTCTCAGGTGCCCAAACCTTGTCCTGAGCAGAACCTGAAAGCAGCATTTCCTTGTTTCTGGTCAGCTAAACTGAGAGTTCCACTCTGTTTGCATTAAAGCTCTCCAGGAAACTGCTTTCCCATGGCGTTTTTCACAAGGTGCAAATAGCAAGTCCCCTGTCTAAGGAGCTCCAAAGGCAAAGACTCGCATTTACTCCTTTGGTCAAGGGAAACTGAGTCTCAGTCAGGGTGATGCTCCACAGCCAGACAGGCATCACAGCAGACGAAGGGGAACACAGAGGTCCTAGGGGGAGATTTTAGTAGTGAGCAGAATTACCTACAATGTCTTTCTGAACACCAACATTGCCACTGTTTCTAGGGTTGGATGACCTGAAAGATGACAACAGTAGACTTCATGACACAGCTGGACACAGCTGGACACAGCTGGACACAGCTGGACACAGCTGGACACAGCTGGACACAGCTGGAAAAGGCTCCACGTGCCCATGGCTTTAGGCAACTAATAGTGCTTCTACTCACAGGTTTCAAGAAGGTCTCTGTTTAGGGCTCTGTGGATTACATTTATTTTGGGCTCATTCTCACCTGAATTATTATGATTCTATAATAAGCAAACCTTCAGCGTACTCTGGGCACAGTGGTCCTTGCTGACACTTGTTGAATGAGTCAGGATGGAGACTGGAGGTATCTGGTGCCCTGCTGCTGGGTCCCATTGCTGGGAAACATCTGCTGTTCTTTCCTTCCCTTCCCCTCTCTTACTTTAATCATGAGGATGTCTGTTTTCCTTTCATCTGGAGGAAAGGGCAGCAGATGCGCAAAACGGCGGCGTCATTAGCTTGGGAACAGAGACCCAGGCTGTGCACGCTCCCTCCACCGTTTGTTTGCTAGGAAAGGCGAGCCCCCAGCTGGGCTCCATTCTATTGTTTGACTCAGCACAGCCTGTTATCTTAGCCCCAGCCGTCTGTCTTGTCCCTCCATTTTAGCCAAGCTGGGTTCCCTGTCTCCACCAAAATACCTGGGGCACTCTACATCTTCAGTTTGCAAATGTCTGTTTCTCAGTTCTCTCACATCTCCGGCTCACTGAGAAGTCTTCCCTAATGATATAGAGAGAGGCGCACTCCAGAAGGCAGCTCTGCCATCTACGTGCTGGTGGCAAGTGCCCCCTTGTTCTTCATCGTGCCGAGTCTTCTTCCCTGGGTTCTGTAGAACAGCCCGTATCTTTGCTAACTCTAAGCTATGGAAGCTGTAACTGCAACTCTGAAGCCCTGAAACCATTAGGGCGCACTGGACAGAAGATGCTACCCATGGTTTCCCTTCCCCGGGGTCTCTGGATTTCAGTACAGCTCACGTTTTCCTCTGAGACTCTTCATTCCCTCAACAGATGCCTTGCTGGTCCCATGCATTCTCTACTCCCCTCCCACTGGTTCCTTCAAATATGTTCCTCTGTGGATTTCTTTCCATGTAATCATTTTAGATAAAACTATCCACCAGCTTCAAAGTCTTTTAAGTCCACCATGAGAAGATGAGGGAGTCTGTAATAGAAGGCCAGCAGAAACTTCCAAAGCACACTGCTGTTGAAAAAGTAAGAACTCTGAACCACATGCCTGGTAAGCAGTGACATTTATACGTGACCTGATTTTAGAAAACTTGTATAAAAGACTCATGGGATTTTGGCTGCACCAGGGCCTGGTGGCTGGCTACACCAGGGCTGTGCCAACAGTTCACATGAAATAAAAATGTGGAGAGCATGTGAATTGTCATTGCCCTGTCTTGGCTGCATCATGCATGAGGAGGTTCCTATTTCCGTTAGAGATATTAAGAGTGGAATGACATTTCTTCTCATCAGGCTGTGGTTAAATGGTTTGTGGGATTCAAAGATGCAGCTGGGTGAAGAAACAGAACACAAGGGATAATCACTACCACAGAACTTTCCAAGATGTTGACCAGAGATGTAAATGTGATATTTCAGACAAGTGGATACAAGTGGCTAGGAATTCCCAGCTAAGTGGTGACGTGGGATTCCCCTCTGTATGCTGTCAATATTATTGGTTAATAAAGGAACTGCTTTGGGCCTATAGCAGAGCTATAGGGGAACAGAGCTAGGCAGGAAAAACTAAACGGAATGCTGGAAGGAAGGAGGCGGAGTCAGACAGAAGCCATGTAGCCCCGCCAGACACAGACTCAGACACTGGTAAGCCACAGCCTTGTGGCAATACACAGATTACTAGAAATGGATTAAATTAAGATGCAAGAGTTAGCCATTAAGAAGCTAGAGCTAATGGGCCATGCAGTGATTTAATTAACTAGTTTCTGAGTGGTTATTTCGGAGCTGAGCAGCCGGGAACCGACAAGCAGACTCCTCCAGCAAAATGGTAGAGACATGGTTTTAGTACCCAAAGAAGAAACACACTTCTAAAGAGAGTGAGAAGGGCTTCCAAGCTGGCTTAGGTTAAAACTGTTGCAAACGACCAAAGGACTGCTACCCTTGCTCAACAGCTGCTCTAATTCATTTCACCTCCTCTTTCAAACTATGATGTTCTGAGTGACAGAAATTACTCTGTTTCTTCTTTTAAAATATTACCAAATTGCTTAAAATTTGGGATTTTAAGTATTAACAGGATTTTAAGCTACAGACTTCAGGATTTTTTTTTAAAGTTAAAATATATACTTTTATTTTTCCAAAGTTTCATATATTTATTCAACGTGTATTGATTATGTTATTACATATTATATTATTATTATACCTTTGCCTCCTTCAGCTCCCCCTACTGCCATCTCAGCCCGTCCTCCTCATAACTTCATGTCTATTTTACTGCTATTAATTACTCACTGAGTACAATTATTGCTGTCCACATGCTCACTGGTGTTTGGCCATTTACTGGGTCATGAGCAACCTACCGGTAGCCACTTGTCTGAATGAGAGTGACTCTCCCTCCCTCGGCAGCTATTAACTGCCTCGTTCCTTCCAAAGGGGCGGCCCCCAAGGCTCCTTCCCCGTCCCTTCTGAAAGTTTGGCTGGCAGATAATCACAGTCACCATGTCATGTCGTGTCCAGACAGACTTTAGGATTTCTCCACAGAGCCGCTGCTTTGTCCTGCCCCCAGCATGGCTGAAGCCGCCTGTTAAACAACATGATTAAACAGTGTTGGGAAACAGATGTGGTGAAACCCGGACTTGGCATTCTGACGTGCCGAGCTCTGACTTGCAGGCACCCTTTCCAGATATCGGCATAATTAGGGAAGGGCAGAAGGTAGAGAACCCTGGGGCTCAGGTCGCCTCCTACGGCCATGTTTTTAACTACTTGTTAAGTACTTATTTTAACTACTTAAAGAGAACAGAGTGGATTACACATCATCTAGCTGGTGTTCCCAGGTCAACATGTGATCCCCCCCCCCACCTTTTTATCAAACAATAGCAAAGAACTGTGACCCAGGGTGATATCAGATGCCAAGATTTTTATATCTAAGTCTTCAGCGAGGAAAGACTTTCATTTGTGGTAATATTTTGCTTTGAGAGGGTAGGAGTTTAGGTTTGAACTCGAGACATGTATGTACATCTTTCTTTAGATGTACCGCACTCGTGGGGAAGGAGTTTGCTCAGTACCCCAGCTTTTGCTCGGTAGCAGCAGGTTATAGTTGCTGCAGCCAGAGCTGCGTTTCTCAGACTGTGCTTCTTTAAGTTCTAGAACACTTCTCTTCCCTAAAGATGGATTGAATTGAACTGTACTGTTGTGATTTTATTACTTATTCCTGTGGAGATGATGCATAGAACCTCCTGGGTGACTCTAAAAAAAAGATCTCTGGGTTTGGGAGGACAAATGCTACATAGCTTCTCTCCTCCGGAAGCGATGACTCAGAAAGGAAATGGAGAGACTATTGACAAATGGGAAGTGAAAATAAGGAAGACAAAAGGAAGGTACAGTCAGGTGGGGGTGGGGCTAAGGAAGGAAGCACCTGGGCCCAGGGCAGGGCGGGATATAAGAGCATCGGTGTTTCCCCTGATGCAGTGTTTAGAACAAGGCAGACCTGGGAAAGGGATGGATGCTGGGCGTCCACTAAAGTTCTTGGAGAATATTGAGCAGATTTCCGTGAAGGATCTTTTTAATTAATAATTATTATCATATACACACATGTGTATATATGTGTGATATGTGTATATATGTGGGTCTTTCTCTCTGTTTTTCATATATATATACATATATATCTATATATATATGTATATATATATGATATGTGCACCTCTTTCTCTCTGTGTTTTTTCCGTCTGAGAGCTTGCAGACATCCCACAGCGGCCCTGTGGAAAGCAGAGAATGGCTTGCAGAAGTTGGCTGTCTTCTTCCACAGTGGGATTCAGCAATCGAACGCGGGTCATAGGGCTTGCTCAGTGAGCGTTTCTAAGTGCTGCACCGCCTTACCAGCTCTGGGAATACTTTTCTTTCAAAGTGTATGGCTGCATCTACTGGTGGCTATGCAGGGCAGGGGTTACCAGCTCCTTGCAACGGAGCCTCCTGAGGGTGCAGCTGAGTGGGATGGATATACTGAAGGCCAAGGTTCTGAGCAAGGTGTTCTGCGAGCCCATACTTCTTCTGTGAGTGGTAGGTAATTTGGATTTGGGCCGCGCGGTAACAGACGCGTCAGGATCTGACATTCCCACTCCATTCACGGAGTGGAGATGTCAGTTGCTGTCCCTATGAAGGATGCTGCCATCCACCTGCTGGACCACAGTGGAAACCTTAGGCATCCATACCTTGCTCTTCCCATGGGAGGCCCTGAGGGAGCAAAGTGGAGCTCTGGGGAAATATTACCAATCTTCATAGTTTCCATATGAGCCCCTTGTAAATTAGGGGAGCTGGATTTCTGTGGAGGAAGGCCACTTTCTCCTCTAACACTGGCACATAGGACACACCAGGCAGCTTAGAGAGATGTTGAGAAGTCCCCCGGACCATCTCCACACACCCAGCAAAGTTACTGATTAATTAAAACCAGTAAAACAGTTTGATTTGTAAATCCCCATTTCTTATTCCCCGATTCTCATCCCTTGGGAATTACACAGCCTTGCTAGAGAACCATCTTTGAATATCTCAAAGTCCCCTTCTGAATGTAAGCAGTTTCTTTATACTTTGAGGCCTCCAAAGATGAGGCTGCCCGTCAAGAACATCATGGGTCCCAGCATCAGGTGGCCATACTGCCTGCCCAGGCAGGACAGGTAGGGATGGTGAGCATGCCTGTGTGCATGTGTAGAGAGAAGAACAGCAAGGCATGCTGGTTAATGTTCTCCTTGGCTTCATACACCTCACTGAGCAGATCCAGCAGGCGGACTATTCAGTGGTCTCTGAAAGGAGACCCTTCCTGTGCCATGCTGATGTTCTATCAGGCAGGGAAAGCCAAGCCGTATGTTCTGATGAAAATATTTTCTGATGATGTGGAACAAACATTCTGTTTCTCATCATCCCTCAGAACTGAGCTGCACTTGAAATCAGGTTAACAAGAGCTAAATTTAATCATCGTGTGACTGGATTGGGTGCTCGCATCCTGGGGTATCGAGTATCCTACTTTCTGTTGCTCTTCTCGGTTTCATCTCCTTATTTCCTTAGGGACTGCAAAGCTATGGGAGGCAGCAAAATAATGAAATGTGGTAAATCTGGTCAGAGAAAAATATGACTAAAACATTTTCCTTTGTTTCATTTCTACAACCCCATATTAAGTGTAGGTTATTTTGGTTTACAAAGTACAAAAGCTGGCTCTTAGAAGGAAAGAGGCAGGCAGAATTATTGCTTTGCAGGTTACAGGGATTTCTCTACTTTAT
>NC_022020.1:67554960-67567999 GCF_000317375.1 Microtus ochrogaster
TTAAAAGAATACAGTGTCCGTGTAATTATTTCGGGTAAAGCTAGCCTTGTGGGCAGCGGAGTGGCGGGAAGCAGCCCGCTGCTCCTATTACTACACTTATATATTATAATCAGTACATATTATGAAAATATATGTCATAATCATTTATTCACACCTGCACAGTTATGCTGAGCTTTCATGAAATTGTCTGAGAGGGCATGTCATTGGTCCCCAGCACACACAGAGGGCTCTTCTGCACTCAATGCTTCTGCCCTCACCACTGGCCAACTGTATGGGTCTGGAGACCAGAGGGGCCAGGAAAATGTGTCACTGAGAAACTTTGGACTCCCTGGTGAAGGAGACTGAGTTGGTAACTGTAAAAAATAACAGTTTCTCTGGTAAGTCTCAGCTCAGCATTGTAAGCTAGGATCTCATCCTTCTAAGCAATCAAGCCATAGACACTATTGTTGATACCCCAGAAACCCCTACCCTCCAGTTGGTAGGCTCTACCCTTCACAAGACACCAGGGCCATTTTGTAACTTCCTTATTTGCACCCACGGTGGTCCTGACATTTATCAACTCCCAGGATTCTGAGCTGGTCTCTCACCTTCTCTCCTATTCCCTGAGCCCTAATCTATCCATGCCACAGCAGCTACAGTAGCCTGCCAAACCCTGTGAGATTGGGTCACCCCGTGGAATAAAGCAAATGCTCTCCAGGGGCCCATGGGACCCGGTGTGGTCAACTCCATCCTCCCTCTGGCTTCTCTACTCCAGCCACTCTAGGCTCCTTGGTGCTCCTTGAGCCACAGGCTGGTTTTGTGTCTAAGAACATCATCTTTCTTCCCCTGCTGTAAACCAACGTCACTGCCCTCTGATAAACCTCATAAGTGCTTGACACATGGCAAATACTTTAATGAATATCCCTTTTCTTTTCCCAGACAGGGTTTCACTGTGTAGTCCTGGCTGTCCTGAAACTCTGCAGACCAGGCTGGCCTCAAACTCCTGCTTCTGCCTTCCAAGAGCTGAGGTTAAAGGCACACACCACCACCTCCCAGCTAACGAGTAACTTTTTAAGATGAAATAAAGATCTTTTGAGAATAAAACTCTGTGATGTACTAAGGACCTAAGCTGGCTTAGGAAATGAACTACAGTGGGAAGGAATTTGCAGGGTCTGTAAGCCAGCCCATCTCTGTAAGGTCACCCTGACATCTGAAAAGTACATACATTTGAAATTCTCTGTTTGTCATCTGAAATAATATACAGCATGAACATTCTAAACATAAGCACATAAGGGTCATGCATCTTTAAACCTTTTTATTGATTATTTATAATTATCAGCAAATAGTCATATATTAGCATGTCCAGCATAAAAGCAGATCATAGCAGTTTGGAAACAGAGAGTGAAAATTGGTCAGTAAACCAGACAAATAAGAGCCATTCGACGAGATGCTCAAAATTTTATCTTATTTGCGACAGACACAACAAATAAAGTAATAGACACAAATAAAGTAAAAATAATTGTAATATATAATAAAAACATAAAACCAAATACAAATATAGCAAGAAGCTAATATACATGAGAAACACATTTTTACATAACTATAAATGTGATTCTTGGCATTGAGTTTCGCCTATTTCACAAGTTTGTTTTGGTGTGGTGGTTGATTTCTAAATCTCTGGATATAGGCAAACATAAAACTGCTTATTGTTTAGTCCTGGAATGGCCCTGGAATGCAGAATTTTAAAAAGTAAGGATTTTTTGGAAGGGGTCCAAACTACAAACAAAGCATCAAGACCCTATACAAAGTAAAATCTGTTTTTTTTTTTCCTAATTGACTCCAATTATTTTGGCTCTCAGAAATTGAAGTCTTTTAAAAACATTTATTTTTTCATGTATGTATGTATGTATGTATGTATGTATGTATGTATGTATGTATGTATGTATGTATGTGTATCGTGTGTGACTGGTGCCCGGGAGGTTGAAGAAGACGTCAGATCCCCTTGGAACTGGAGTACAGGTGGTTGTGAGCAGCTCTATGGTGCTGGGAAATAAACATGAATCCTTGACAAGAGGAGCAACTGCTCTTAACTGCTGAGTCATCTCCAGCCCCTAGAACAGAAATCTTTAATATCAACCAAGATCTTCATTGATTTCTCTGGTAATCTGAGCACAGATTTTTGGTGTGTGTGTGTGTTTCATTAGAACAATTGTGAGACAGAAATGTACTATAATGAAAACAGACTCATAGAGAGTCATGTTAGCACAGCAAACCCTGAACATATGTGGACACTCATCTAAAATGAAGCACTAGTGTGGGCTGTGGCTCAGCTGGTAGAGAGCTTGCCTCACGCGCACAAACCCTGGATTCAGTCTCCAGCATGGCGTAAGCTGAGCAAGCTATAATCTAGCAGCGTGGAAGCAGAGGTGGGAAGAGCCGCAGTGCAAAGCCGGTCCACCTACACGGTGAGTTCAAGGCCAACCTGCGCTACGTGACGCCCGTCTAAGAAGAAAACAGAAAGGAATGTTACGCTGTCAGTTCTAAGTGGTCCAGATTAGTAGAGTGGAGGAAGAGGGATTATAAAGATTCCATGAAGAACTGGGAAGCGCTGTACATCGCTTCAGCGTAGACTCATTATCTAACTAGTTTGCTGAGTTGAGCAATACGATGTCTTCCTAGCCTGAGCTGCGATGATGGAGCAGCTCCAGGAAGCACCCGGGAAGCCTGGTCCAAGAATAACCACGTGTGTGGATGACTGTGCTGACCACACATGTATATTTCAGTACATCACTCTCAAAACGAAATACATTTCTTCACAAGCAAAACAATGTCCTGGTCTTTACTGTGGTCAGCTGACTTTCCACAACATGGGCTTCATGAGAAAGAAGCATTTAAAATGGGCTTTGAATTAAATGCACTTCCTTCCTATGAAGATGATAAACTAGGAACTAGAGATAGTTGTGAAACAGAAGCGCTCACAGTAAGGCACAGAGCAAACTAAACTAGGCATAACTCTGGGAGCAGGTGCCACAGTCACATGGGAAGGAGGTTAGGACTTGCTTTGCCTAACTCCAGTGTTTTGACGAATTGATTGGTAGCAACAGCAAACCATATGTAAACAATCATGGGTCAGCTTACACTTGATTCCCTGCTGGGTCTTTTATATGATGAGGGATTATTGTAGTAGGACATGCAGTGAAGAATTTTGACTTTAAAAGTATCTTTGGTATGTTATCAAATCCACTTTAAAGTCTTAAAGTTTTGAAAGAGAGGAATTCTCATTTGTGAGAAGCACTATTTGTACTTGTCACTCCCGTTCCTCTCAGTGTTAGAGGGTTGTTCATGGAGGACAAGCAGGGGATTCTGGACACTTGCTCCATCACCTACATAACCCTGAGCCTGAGCCACAGCCTACATGAGTTCGCTAAAGACCAGACTCAGCCTTCAGAGCAAGGCCATCCCTCTGCAAACTGAGGGTGAGCTTTGAGATATCCCCCACCCCAGCCACTCATGACCAGCCCCTGATGTGAGCTGAGTTAACTGTTAAATTGGTTGTGCATTGCCCCACACCCTTCCGGCTAAGCAAACCTGGCAGTGTCCGGAGACTGCAGAGCTTTGGTAAACACCATCGGAAAGTGCCAGATAGAAACCACGGGCTAAATACAAACACTAGTTTGACTGAAAAACTCTGTTAATGGAAACTGTAAAAGAAAAAAGCACTTTGTATCTGAGTTTTACCTCAGGATTGTAAAAATTCTTTTGTTTATGCCTAATGCTCGCTTCTTGCTATAAAAAGTGGAGTTTGGAAACTGCCCATGGCCACAGTCTCAGAATCCCAGTCTGGCTGTGGTCATTGCTATAGCTGATATGTTTTTGTGCCCTGCAGAGATTTTTCCCTTTTTTCTTTTCCTGGAATGAAGTTTGCTTCTGGTTTAACAGACTTGATGGTTTTCCTTCCATCCTTGTGCAACCCCCGGACCCAACACTACATTGGATAAAGTGGTACATGGGAGGCAGATGCAGGGAGATCTCTGTGAGTTTGAGGTCAGCCTGATCCTTATAGCAATTCCAGGCTAGCTGAGGCTACAGAGTGAAACTCCTTCTTTACAAGAATAATGTACCATATAAATTCAGTAACTTGCAGCATTCTGTATAGAACAATTTACATGTCTTATAATACTGAAAGTTTGCAAACAACTGAAGTATTAACCAGTTGGGAGCTAGCTAAGCATGGCATATCCACATCCAATAAAAGACTGTGCAAAAACTGAGAAGAAAAGAGCCGAGCGAAGCAGCAATTCCCAGGGCAGCAGACACAGCCTGCGTCTCACCCACAGGCCCAGTCTGGAAGACTTCATCTAGGTTCTGGAAGATCATCCCTGAAAGAGCAATTGTAGGTGGTTTTCACTTTTCAGAAATTTATTACTGTATGTATATGGGTGTTTTGCCTGCATATATGACTGTGTGCCATGTACAAGCCTGTTATACACAGAGTCCAGAAGATGACATTATATCCCCTGGAACTGGAGTTATATATTGTTGTGAACCACCATGTTGGTCCTGGGAACTGAACCTGGGTCTTCTGGAAGAGGAGTCAGTGCTCATAATTGCTAAGTCATCTCTCCAGTGACCATTTTTTTTTAAACTTGTTTACTGAATTACTCCATGTTACTCAAAAATTTTTACATAACTATGTATTAATTTTATGGTGGGGGGATAGTATTGTCCATTGATCACTACAGAAACTGCAATTTTCTCATCATGATATTCTTCCTAATAGAGTGATTTCATGTTAACACGTCAGGCATTAAGCGATTCAAAATGAGAAAGTGACCATATTTCTAAGACCATGGGACCTAGAGTAGATTCTCTTATCTCTAAAAATGCAAAAAGCCATGTCCAAGGCACATACAATACTTTCCTCAGGCACATGAGAGTATTAAAATGAAGATGTTTAAAACTACATAAGATACCACATCATAATTTATATAAGAATAGACTTAGGCACCTTTTAGTTAATTCAAATCAGGTTGAAAATTCTATTAGCTCTAGAAAGAACTGGCGTTGGAACAGAAAAGCATCTTTCTAGCTGGCTCTTAAAGGGTCTGAACGCAAGCCAATGGCTTTATGTGAAGAGTGTCTGTGGGTACTTCAGTCATGTTTGTTCTCAGGACAGAGCAGATGGCAACAAGGGATAAAATGTCATTTGCCAGATGTACAGTTTTGTGAATTTGGTGCCAGGGACCCAGAATGAAAGTTAAATCTCAAGTCTGAGCGTAGCTGGCATCATCCCACTTCGTGAGTTGATTTCAGTGTAATGGTTAGCTCTGGGACGTCACCTAAGGTCTGCTATTTCGGTCATGCCCAAGAAGAAGGATATTTTAGTGGGGCCATAGTCTTACATATTCAGTCAGCTGCTGTGACCACAAGGCAGACACTGGCTTCCTAGTCTGTGGGACCCAGAGCTAAAGAGAAGGGAGCCCGAGGGGTGCTTTCTCAAAGCCATTCTTCTTTGGGTCCACACAGGGGAAACAGTCTCTTATCCACAGGGGTGCTATTCCTATTCCCTTGCTAATCTAAGTGCAGCTCTCTCTATTTAAGTAATCTAAACTAGGGCACGCCCTGCAGTTACCTGGTGGGCGGTCTCTGTTCCACACTGTACTCTGTCTCAGGAATGCCGAAGAACTTCCTAGGTTTTGTTGTCTTAGGTACCTGCATCAGATTGAAGACGGGCATCTTGTTACAAATTAACCAGATTACTAACAGTTTTGATTCTTAAGAGAGTTAGTCTCTCTTTTAAAATTCTTTGACAATTTCATAATATATATAGTGAATTCTAGCCATTGTCATTCCCAGACCGTCCTCCAACCCTCCCCCCCTTCCACCAAAACCCTTTAAAACAAGTCTTGCCCTACTCTGATGCCTTGAGACTTCTGACCAACTGAGTTTAATTTTTGGTGACTTGTGTGAGCATAGTGGGAAGTCATTTGTTGAAGCATGGTCAGCATGTCAGTGATTACACCATCTAAGCAAGCCTAAACAGCTCATATTCTCTCAGAGTGAGTGGGAACTCATGATCCCCTTTCCCCAACCCATGAAATGTTGGGGGTGGTGGCCCCAGTCTTCCTCAGGTCTTACAGTGTTCATGGCTGCATGGGCCATGTCTTGTCCAGAGACACTGTTTCATAGCATCCCCCACCCCACCCCACCCTCCAGCTCTTACGTCCTTTCTGCTCCCTTTCCACAAGGTTCTGTGAACCGTGAATGTCCTTAGATGTCCTATTTGCTGTTGCTTGTTTGTTTTTTGTTTTTAGAGACAGGGTTTCTCTGTGTAGTCCTGGCTGTCCTGAAACTTGCTCTATAGATTAGATTGGCCTCAAATGCACAGAGACCCTCCTGACTCTGCCTTCCAAATGCTGGGATTAAGAGTGGTGGCAACAAGCCAGGCTGAGCATCCTTTTTAAGGATTGGAGCAGACTTGGCTTTCTTAATTACCACATTTCTACATCGACTTGTGCAAGTTACTTACATTCTTATTCAAAGCTCTAAAAGTCTAGCCAGCGTATCATGAATTTTTTCCAGGCTGAAAGAAAAACAAACCTTTACCTGTTTCCTAGAAGAACCAGATTGCCTCTGATGAGCAGCATTAGAACGATGCTTTGTAGAAGATTGTGAAGACTCAAGGCTTAGTTTCCGTCTGTGCTTGTGGGATGCTTTGCTCTCTGTTAGGCCATGATCGGCTGCGTCAGCTTCTTCAGTTCGATCTGCTAACTGTTGCGGTTGGAGTTGGGAGTCTTCTGTTTCTAAGTCTGATTCAAAAATGTGTGGCTGGCTTTTGAGTTTTAGTGACTCATGGCTTTTCCCCAAAATTTGTGTTATAAATCTGCTTGTTAAATTGCGTTTTCCACTGGTGTGGCTGTCAACAGCACTTTTTATTGCACTTAAACTACCTGACATTTGAGTCATGGCATTGGTAGACAGTGGCCCACCTTCAGTGAGGTGTGCAGCCCGCTCCACCTCAGAAGAGGGACGCTTCCCCTCAGGCTCACAGAACTCAGCGCTTTTCCCTAGCAGAGGTCTGACGTTCTTCTGATTTAAATTCCTAGCCTGGACTTGAATGTTACTATCTGGTCTTTTCCTCGGAGCTGAACCTGAACTTGGTTTGCCCCCCTGGGTTACGCTGGTTTTCTGCGCTGGTAGGGTAGGTTGTGTAACCGCGCTCTGTTTTCTTTTCGTGCTGCTGAGTGTTGAGATGTCTTTGTTCACTTGCTCAGATTTCCTTTTGAAAACTGGTATGAACACTGGGGCTCTCTTACTTTGTGAGCAAAGATTATCGCCTTGAGTCTGTGTATTTTCACTGCTGGGTTTCGATTCCCCCACACGTAGGGGTGGCGCTCTGAGAGGCCAGGCGGGCTGTCTGTGCTGTGGAGACCCTGGCTGGAAGCGGCCCGCTGCAGACAAGCCTGCGCTCTGCGGGCTGACCAAAGGCTCCACCTTGTGGCTGGCTGCTGCTGGCTGTGGGACTAAAGGCAGAGCCCCTGTGGGCTTCAGCAAAGTGGCTTGAGTCAGAGCCACTCTGAAGTGGCTTTTCGTCGTCAGATTGGGGGGTTTGACTTTGTTTTCCTGGAAGAATGGAGATTAGTGAAATGTAAAAATGTAATATTAATAATATAAGTGAAACAAGAAAGAAAATACAAAGTATCAGAATACGAACACAAAGTAACACTAAAATGCATAGAACCGCTGAAGAGAAAAATACAAAGGAGCCTTCTGGAGCAATGTGTAGATATCTCAGCCCTATGTAAATCAACTGTAAGATCTAATGTAGGGGTGCATGCATTTGCCTGGGATCTCTAAGTGGGGTTTTGACTTCAGGGCAGGGTTGCATGTCTTAAGCCTGCCTGTGTTTGCACCATCAGTTTCTGGTGCCTGGCAGTAACTCAGCGAGACCTTCTCAAAACGACTAGTTAGATACAGCAAAGAGATCCAAGTGTGTCCTCATCTTTAAAAACTCTGTCTGCATAGGAAATCAAGTTGTCCCGTGCTCACTTGTGAGCCCAGACTAGAACTGGACGAGACAGAGATTAGTATGGTCCCTGTGCAAGGATGAAGCAAATTTGTAAAGCGCCCCATATTTAAATAAAGAAACAAAAGAAAGGAGACGTTTCCACTGCTTCAGCCTAGGTGCACAATTCAGAGGCCTCTAGCACACTTACCACTGCCGGGGAGACAGAACTGCCACCTACCGTTTTTTCTTCCCACACAAAACCAAAACTTTGACCTTTGTAAATAATAACTCACACTTCCCCTTGCTCTAGGATTTTGGTAACACCTGCTCTATTTTCTTTTGCTATGATCTTCCCATTCCTGAAACTTCATACGAGATCATACAATATTTTCTTTTAGTGTCGGACTTATTTCACCTAACAAGATTCAGGTATGTTGCAGCACATATCAGGATTTCTTTTCTTGTGATTGACTATTGCACAGTATGTATATATGATGTTTTTCTTATCTGCTCAATTGTTGATGGAAGTGTTTCTATTGTTTTGAAATAAATATATACTGGGCTTCACTGCTGTATAAGAAAAGCAGAACTAGTTAGATTTTGTCAACTTGTCACAAACTAGAGTCACCAGGAAAAGGGGGTGCCAACTGAGGAACGACGTCTGTCAGACTGGCATATGAGCACCCCTGTGGAGGTATTTTCATGATTCATCGTTGATATTGGAGGGTCTAGTCCACCATGGACGGCTACTCTCAGAAAGGTGTTCCTGAGTTCTATAAGGAAGTAGGCTCAGCAAGCCACGGAGCGCAAGCCGGTCAGCACCATTTCTCCATTTCTGCTTCTACTTGAATTCCTGCTCAGTTTTCTCAATGATTGAATATTATTTCGTGGACCAAATGCCTCCCCAATCCTGTGTTGCTTTTGGTCATGGTATTTACCAACAGAAAGTAAAGTAATATAGTAAATTTTTACAATAATATGAAATGTAGATCACAGATTTATTTCCTTACTCTTACAGATTAAAAATATGTCACAGCTTGAAACAAAAACCATAAAAATTATGGGAATAATATGCAAGCCAGAACAATTTATTTTCCTTTCTTCGACCGAGTTCCAGTTTTTGAATGAGGCTGGGAAGACACCAGTGGAGAGTTCAGGGAGATTAGAATTATAGGTAGGAACAAAAAAATGATGAGATTGATCCAGTTATCTAGGGCATAACAAGGCACATAAAAATTATGTGGTTTAAAATTAAAAAGGGGGGGGCTTCAATACATACACTTTGGGGGCACAATTCTTATGCTCTGGAGAATGAAAAGGGTGAAACAGACATTCTTCAGACTCTCCTCTTTACAAGGGAACTAACAACAAACTAAAAGCTATCTGATAGGCATAGCATAGCCTCTCTGTCAAGACATCATATGAGCAAAGACTACTGCTACCGTCAGACCAGGGCAAGAAGCAGGCGTCTCCCACTCACGATGGGAGCCTCGTCTCTCTCTACTCTTCCCAATGTTCCTTCTGGAACAAGCACCTGTGGAGTTCAATGTGCCATTTTCTCACTGACATTCAGGGTGTTGACTTACGGTCTGTCAATTAGATGTACACATCAACTGTGGGAAGTTGGAAGAAGGGGAAGCAATGCCTGTCCCAGCTTTGCTGAAAAAGTCAACTACAAACACTTCCCTCTACTTCAGTCACCGTTAGGCAGAAGTCGCACTGTTCACTCACTGGATTTTGGGGTCCAGTGCAGACCGACATTAGGGTGTCTGCTTTTCTCAGAGAGCACTAGACACACAACACACTCCCCACAAACCACAGCCCTTGCCTTATGCTACATACACACACAGATGCTGTCATTGCAAATACTCTTAAATTATCCCATCACATACCAGGAGACACTTTGTCACAACTGATGGGGTCACTCTGGAGAGCGAGTGTTTTCCCACTGCCTTGAAAGAAACATATCTGAGAACTAAGTTGAAACTAATTATAGACAAGCAAAGAACACTTGCTTTTTAATCCTTGGGTTTCACAAACTGTATTTTTTTTTTTTTTGGTTTTTCCAGACAGGGTTTCTCTGTAGCTTTGGTGCCTGTCCTGGAACTAGCTCTTGTAGACCAGGCCGGTCTTGAACTCATCTATCCGCCTGCCTCTGCCTCCCAAGTGCTGGGATTAAAGGCGTGTGCCACCACCGCCTGGCTCACAAACTGTATTTTTTTTAAATGTACCTATTACTTGAGATGCACAAAGAAAACTCTAGGCAGATTAGGATAAGGACGACTGACCTGCGCTCTGCGGACTGTGTGTCTGCACCTGAGACAGCTACACTCGCACCTGCTTCCCAGCCCTGTCTGAAGCGCACATCCAGCAAGAGCAGTGCCCAGGGCACCTCTTGCTCCCTAGCCTGTCGATACATTGTCACTCATTGTTTTAACTCTAAAATACTGTACATAGCCACAAGGGAGGAAACTTAGGTTTATATTCAAAATGTATAAAAAAGCAAAAAGGGCCTGTGTAAGCAACAGATGAGATCATAAATAATTCACAGAACTTAAATATTCTTAAGCTGTCAACAGCTGAAGCTCTGTGGAGCCGTGAGCCAGCTCAAAAGCATGTGCATGTGCTTCACAGTACACATCTCTCTTCTAGGTGTCGTCAGAACACAGCTTAGTAGACTTTTAACTTCTCACACTGACACATAACGTATACAACTTTGGATAATGATATAGAATTATGTAAACTAAACATTTTACAGTTATCTAACGGGATTCCAGTATTAAGGTAACCGTTAAGAAGAATTTGAGAAGCCCACCACTTATCTAGGCTACGTGGTTGGATGTTACTGAAGGGGAAAGCTCTTCTGTTGCATCCATGCTTTCGGTGTGGGAAAATCAGGACAGTGCCTTTCATCCTGTTAACCATTAACATTCAGGAAAGTTGAGGCAAAAAGAGGTCAGTATGCTTAGGCTTAGCCACACACATGCGCACACGCATGCGCGCACACACATACATGCATACACACAAATACACAAACACAGGCACGCATGCACACACACACAAACACACACAAAACACACATACACACACAAACACACATACATGCATATAAATGCACACATATACATCCATGCACACAAACACACATACAAACAAACTCACATACGCACACGCACTCACACACATATGCACTCACACACACACACCCCATGATTACTGAAACTTGAGATAATGTAATCCAGAGAGGCACACTCTACCTCAACTAGCAGTAATGGGCAAGTGTTATAAAATGTCAGGGGAGGTAGAGAGAAAATTTAAAAATGTTTAAAAAGAAAATGGAAAAGTAAGCAGAATGACTAATCAGATGTGGGTTATTTATTGAAGTCTGGTTCTGTGTGTGGCACCACACTTGTCTGTTTTGCTAAAGCCGAGCCCCTAGCTTATGAGAAATAAAAATGTTGGCTTTAAATGACATATCACACAAGGAAGCAGCTACTCACATCCAGAGTGTAGAATACCCTCCAGGGCAAGTGTTCCTGTATCTAGCAAGCAACGGTCATAAATAATGCTATAGAATAAAACACACTTAGCAGATAGAATGGCCAAGTGATCTGAGATGGTCCTGTTTAGATTTTAACTTGGCAAAAGCCTTAAAAACAAATCTTTGAGATAAATGAGAAGTGTATGACCTGGGTTTGGTGATACTTAGGAAATATTCATTCTGTTTGGTATATAGTGACATCGGGCCATGTGAAAATGCTTTTTCAATGCTGCATGTGGTAGAAATATATTCTACAGGATTTAGAGAAGATGAATAATATTTTGCTTGATGTTTGCTTCAAAACACCCATTTTACCCCTTACTTAAAACTCATTTTCTCTTAAGTAGTTTTGAAATTTTCCTTAATTAAAAGCAAACCTAGTCTGGCTAACCACTCCTGGAAAATTAATTTTTTAAAAAGTCAGCTGCGTGTAGAAAGTTCCAGAAGGTTATGCAGCTTGGCTGTTGTCTCCCATGGAGAGCACTCCTGACAGGGTTGGCCATAGCTTCCTTCCCAGCTTCCCCCATGCAGCTCTAAGGGCTGCCTCCGACAAGCATGTGTAGCCTGGACTTCACCCTACACTGCTCCCACCGCCCAAGCTGAGACAAGCGCTCACATCACCGCTGTCACCTCACTCTGTTTCCAGGCACAAGGAGATCACAGGTCTACTCCGGTACACAGTGGCAAGGACTTGGTCGAGGCAGCCAGTTCTCAGAGCCCGAACTCTCAGACAGGAATCGATGGTTAATTTTAATTTATTTTCTTGATTATTGTGCTAAGAATCTGACCAGGCTTCAATTTTAAGTCAGAAGTGTATTTACTTCATGTTGGCGAAGACACCTGAGCTCTGTGCTGTGGGTCCTCGCAATAGAATAACAGACAAGGCAGAATGAATTATTGCTGTCAACAGCCGTGTGCAGATGATTCAGGGAAGTGCTGCTGTACACTTAAGACGCAAGCTTTGCACATTGTCTGGATTTACTACTCACAGAGCAGATATGGCTGAAGATATGCAGTATGCAAAAAGCAGTCAATACGGACATACGATATAAGTGTCTGTTCAGCAGCAATTCCTTAGATTGGATTTGGCAAGCAGGTCTAACTTTTAAAAACTGTTATGCGAGCCAGATATGGTAGTGTATGCCTTTAATCCCAAGACTTGGGAGGCAGAGACAGGAGGATCTCTGTGAGTTTAAGGCCAGCCTGATCTACAGAGTGAGTTCTAGGGAAGCCAGAGCTGCAAAGTGAGATTCTATCTCAATAATAAAAAAAATAACTTCATACCTATCTTTAAGACTAAAATCTAGGTATCACATAGGTATCTGTCCACTTACACTCCCTTCTCAGGAAAGCACAATGCAGAAGAAAGGGTGATGAGGAGCCCTACACAGCTGACGAAGAACTCATACCTAGCATGCCATAATATCTGTAAATGAAAACTAAAGATATATCAAAATAGATATCCAAATAACCACTATACACAAGTGGTTATATATCATCATTATATATAT
>NC_022020.1:67568099-67571680 GCF_000317375.1 Microtus ochrogaster
CCAGCAATGCCACATAAGAACAAGGGAAAGAAGCAACAGCCGGAGGCTCAGAGACGGCTACAGACACTTTAGGAGGAGCCTGGAATATGTCCTACGCTTAGGAATACACCTGCTGATTCTGCATGCATGGGATTCACGTCCGTGCACCTAGAGGGTGTTACTAGAAGGTTCACTGCCACATCACCACAGATAGCCCTCACACAATTCAGCTGTCAATCAACAATATTCTGGAGAAATAAACGATAACGTAATCATATCACCACACAGAAATGAAAGTGAGTGAACTACAGCTGAGTGGAACATCACGGCTGAGTGTCACAACACCATTCTAAAGCCAAGGGACAGACTGGGAAACACAGACACGATGGTTTCTCTTGCATAAAATTCAAAACTGGACATCACTAAAGCCTAGTTTTTGTCGATGTATGCTTAGTAAAGACAAAGAGCAAGCCCCAGAAGTCACGGCAGTGGTTGCCTCCCTGAACACATAATGAGGACGGTGGAAGTACGCTGTATTGGGTTCCATAAACAATTATTCAACAAGATGTATGCATATACTTCTACATGTGTATAATATGGTACAGTAAAAATAGATTCTAAAATGCAGGGGGATAAAGCCAGAGGTGACTCTCCTCCCCTGAAAAGTTTCCAGCCCCAGAAAATATAAAGACTCAGAATCTGATTTCAAGTTGCATCTTCTTCCCCTGCTCTGCTAAGTCTGGGGCATAACACAACCCCAGGCAGCCATTTCTTTTCTTGTGTCATATGTTTATCTGCGGGGAGCCAGGCATGCTGGTTTCCTCCTGAAGTTAATGTCTCGCCGAGGCAGGCACGGGGGATGCCCTTTCTCCTGCTGCACCCGCCCAGTGGGCAGCAGGCACCTACTTCTCCTGAACAGGCTTTCCCTGTCTGTCCAGCTGAGCAGTTCACAGCATTTTCTCTCTAATCTCCAGCAACCCAGTCCATGTATATCCAGATATGGATGGAACACATCAGGAATAATGATTGTGTGTCATGAAATGCAGTAATCGCAACGGCAGGGCAAATAGTTAAGTAGCAGTAACGACAAATAGCACTTGCGAGATGCTGTAACCAAGAAAAGTTCGTGATCTGCTAAAGAATCAGAGATGCTGGGTGAGATAAGAGTACGTCTTACCTGTGTTTGTGGTCTGCTTAGCTCCTGTGTGTAGTAGCAAGGCTTACTTGTCATCTTTATGGGAAATCCACATATATGAGGAAGTTTAGATTTTAAGTCTGAAAGAAAGCTTTTCAGCACACCTTCCAAATCCACCCTCGGGAAGAACTGGATGGGCTGACTCCTGATGCAGCTGAGAGGGTACCTGAGCAAGGGGAAAGGTTAAAGAGCAACACGAAGGTGGCTGTCTGCAAGACAGCAATTTCCTTCTTTAAAAAGGCGGCAATGGTGACAAGATGCAGACAAATGGATTCTATTTTTATGGTATATTCTTCTGTTTTCAAAGCTAAAAAACATTCCATCTTCCCTTCTATTTTAAGTTATTTTTATTTAAAAATTACACGTGTGTGTTATGAGACAAGATGAATTACCATGTCTTTGTTTTATAAATAGAATTGTAAGTAGAGTAGATCCCAATGCCATCTATCACTTGCACAGAGCATAAGGACAAAATTAGTAGACATTAAGCTGCTCTTATCTTCAAAAGCAATGAAAACCTTGGCACGGAGAAGAAACCCATTACCAATTATATTCAGACTTCAAAACCAGTCCTTCAAGGAAAACAGTCACTTTTCCTAATAAGAAATCTTCTAAACACGTGGGATAGTGTTGGTACCTAATGGAAGGGAATTGCTGGTGGTATTGATCGTGCTTTGCCTGGGTTAGGAAAGAGCACAGAACACTGGCTCTTCTAGTCCTAAACCTCACTGTCAGAATGGTGAAAGCCATGCTAATTAAGAGTTAAGAGTTCCACCCAGGGTCTTGTGTTCTGTTTCTGTGTATATTTTAAAGTAATATTAAGAAAGCTGTTTTCCTATATCAATGCAGCGTGTTAAGTGCAAGTCAAATCTAAAAAACAAATCTTCCAAAGAGGAAGGTCTTAGTGACCTTTAACTTAACCCGTTCAATACTGCCTGAGCAACACTGGGGGGAGCTCTTGGCTAAGGAGAATCCTATGATTGGTTTCTTAATGTTCTACTAGCAAATACATGTACATATTTTTTTGCTATTCTGAATTTTCTTTTCTTCTCTAAATTTTGCGATAGTCTTTAAATAATAGTCTTTGTAGTCTGGAGTGGTGGTAATTCCAGCACTGAGGAAACTGAGGCAGGAGGATGGACCAGTCAAGAATAGCTTGGGTTACATAACAAGACTTTATCTCCTTCCTGTCACTAAAGTAGTTTCATATTAGAAGCAATTAAGATCTGTTAGAGATTAGGAGATGAGAGGCTGGGGATGTAGCTCAGCTGGCAGAGTGACGTAATATAGAGTCTTGCAGTGAGTGCTGGACCCACTTTGTTATCCTCAGCAAAACCTGGATGTGGTGGCCTATGCCTGTAATAACAGCACTTGAAAAGTACAGACGGGAGTATCAGAAATTCTGGAGTACCTTGGGATACACAGTGAGTTCCCAGCCAGTCTGGGTTATATGAGACCTGTCTCAAAAACAAAATGCCCAAAATAAGCATCCACAAAACCTCTTATTAATATCATCTTCTAAGCTAAATTAAAAGCAGCTGTGCAGGAAACATGGGTCCCTGAAATGATGACGGCACGGGGATGAGCAAGCCTGGCTCCAAGGCAGACAGGAAGTCTCTGCTGTCACCAGTGCGCAAAGGATACGTGAAGGTCCTTCCTTTGGTCATCCTGAAGTAGATGCTGCAGTATGTTTTCAGGTCTCCATGGTCTTCCGGAAGTTTATAGCCGTACTATAAATTAAGTACATGATATAAACCTTGCTGGAGGAGTCTGTCCTTGTGTTACACGGGGAGCAAAGAGATCAAATGACACTGAATGAGACGCCCATGTGCTTCTTACCAGGTCGTCCCAGTGCCTCCGGAAATCGTCGAAGGAACGGAAGGGACAGTCAGGTGGTGGAGTATGAAGAACGTTTATTATCTGCCCCATTTTCATACTGTGAACAAGGAGATTTGATACAACGTTATGCTGCTGCTTAAATATAGGTAAGCGTTGTTTGAGAAGTTAACTGTGCTTTAGAAAGTATTCCAAAAGACTTAGCGAGTAATATCACTATTCACATATAAATGACAAACTAATCGTTAGCATCGAGTTCTAAACCACATTACCTTAAATCTTTGGTCTTGACATGTAAATTTTAGATATATTTGGTATGCTTTGAATTATAAATAGGTTATGGAATGCCTTAATCAGCTTCATACATACATTACTTCACATACGTACATGTTTTGTGGTGCAAATACTTAAATCTATTTGTAGTAATTTTCAAAAATAACAATTTGTTGATATTCACTAGAGTGTGTCATACACAGATTGTTTTCGTGTATTCCTTCTGTCTGGGATTCTTTATCATTGACCAGCATCTCTCTGCTGTATTCCAAAACCCCATCCTACCCCTGGCAACTGT
>NC_022020.1:67571877-67580113 GCF_000317375.1 Microtus ochrogaster
CTGTAGTCCAAAGTTCCATCCTACCCCTGGTAACTGCAATTTTACTGTTTTCATGAGTCAACTTGTTAGATGCAACATATAAGATCACATAGAATTTGTCTATCTTATTTTGCTTAGTATAACATGTTTCAGGTTCATCATCCGTATTGTCGCATATGACAGGACTGCCCTCCTTTAATGCTGAATGTTGCTCCATGTGTATACACACCACACCTTTATCTGTTCTATCAAGTAGATGCTTAGGCTGTATCCATGTTTCACCTACAGTGAAGGGTGTTGCAACAGATTTGGGTGCAGAAATATCTCTGACATGCTGATTTTATTTCTTTGATGACTTATTTCTTTTGGACATATAGGATTAAAGATCATATGGTAATTCCATATTTACCATTTTAAGAAATTTCCATATTGTTTTCTATAGTATTTGTACTAATTTACAGTCTCATGAGCAACATGCTGACATCCCGTTTACATGGGATACTTCCCTTCTTTTAAGGATTTTGTACATGACTATACTGTATTTCTATCCTTTCCACCCTGTGTTTTCCCTCCCTCAACTTCCCTATCCGCCCAACCACTCCCTTTTAATTCATGATCTCTTTGGTATTTGTTTGTTAAATATATGTATATGTATGTATGTATGTATATGTGTGTGTGTTGTAGAATATTAAAGATGTGTTGCATTCATTTATGCTGTGGAACATTTGTTTAATGATGCAAAGATGTGTTGCATTCTTTCATGTTGCATTTGTTTAATTCTGTGAAGCTGTGCTACTGTGCCTGCCTAAAACACCTGTTTGGTGTAATAAATAATGACCAATACATAGGCAAGACAGAGAAATGGGGCAGGGGACTGGTGGGCAGAGAGAATAAAGAGAAGGGAGCCTGCCAAGCTAACACCAGGCATTCATAAGCAAAAATGGTCTCAGTGTATTTCTTTGAGAGCTGAGTGACAGGTCCCCAAAGAGTAGATTTTTTTTAAAAAAAAAACCAACTACAAATGTGTGTGTATGACCTATTGAGTCCAATTACTGTGTACTTATTTGCATAAGTGCAAATATAAATAAGTTGACCTTTTAGAACTGAGGTCTTGTCCCTAAAAACAAAACAAAACAACATCAAAAGCTGGTTCTTTGTCCCTCAGCAGGCATTGCCTACAGTTTTTCATCTAGGGGTGGAACCTTATGACATTTTCTTCTAATCCACATTGGTGTGTTGATGGGCGTAGTCTTTGCAGGTTTTGTACAGGCAACTACGTGTTGAGAGTTCATGGTGCGACACTCTGTCCAGAAGGAACCACCACAGATAGAGCAGGCATCCCAGTTGTCTGGTTCTAACAATCTTTCCACCCCAACTTCCAAGATGTTCCCTGAGCCATAGGTGTAGGTGTTGTGTTACAGATTTCCCCTGCGGGATGGGGAAGCCATAGTCACTTATTCTCTGCATTTTGATGGGTTGTGGATGTAATCATCTGCTGCAAAAAGAAGCTTCTCTTGTGAGATGTGCGTGTGGCATCTATCGAGGAGCAGATGGATGAGCATGCAGAAAAAAACTGGCAGCTGTATTACTTTAACAGTATGGGGCCCTTCCCAGGTATAGATTCTTGGGGAAATTTACATTAGCAGGCAGGAGTTAGACACTGTGTGGCTGCCATCGGGATACAAGGGCCACTACTGCACTATCTAGGGAGTCCAGTTATTATTGTGGCCCTCAGGCTTTAGAGTTGGGTAAGACTATTGATATCTTTTCCCCTGAGGCATCTGGCACAGCACCTTCTAACACAGGACAATTCCCTTCAGGGAAGAGACTCCCAGGTAAGTTTCAGCGTGGTTTCTACAGGTCCCGGGAGCAAAGTTTATAGTGTCTTCAGCAAGAGGGTCTTACCTTCACGCTTATTAGGCAACCAGGAACAACAGACTCCTTGACTAACAACTCAAGTGAAGTAGCCCCTGCCTGACACTCGGGTTTTTGTAAAACAGTCTAAGTCTTCTGAGAGGCAATTTATCCTGCTCTGTGGGGTAAGTGCTTCAAAACATGTTCTTACTCTCCATATATATCATACCTAGATTATGTTTCCTCACTGCTACCAGTTAAATGCCCCATCCCGTTTCCCCTTCCCCCTTCCCCCTTCATAGCACTGATGTCCTGACATTCCTCTAGCCCCACTTTTCATCTCTCCCCCATCGGCCCCTTTCTTCTTCACTGGCTTCCGTGGTTACTCTACGTTATAGCTTTAGACTGAGAGCCCATGAAGAAGAGAGAACATTTGTCTTTCTGGGTCTGGGTTATCTCACTCAGTATATTCTTCAGTTCCATTCTTTTGTCTGAAAAGTTCATGGCTTCATCTTTCTTTATAGCTGAGTAGAATTCCGTTGTGGATGTGTACCACATTTTCATTATCTAGTAATGACTTGATGGACATCTAGGCTGTTTCCACTCTCTGGTTCTTGTGAATAGAGTAGTATTGAACACAGCTGAGCAAGTCTCTGTAGTAGGCTATCAAGTCCTGTGGGTGTATGGTAGATCTCTCTCTCTCTCTCTCTCTCTCTCTCTCTCTCTCTCTCTCTCTCTCTCTCTCTCTCTGTCTCTGTGTGTGAGTGTGAATGTGAGTGTGTGTGTGTATTCTCTACACTGATTTCCATAGTGGCTGCAGCATTCTATAATCCTACCAACAGTGGACAAAGGTTCTCCTCTCTATACCCTTGCTAGCATTACTGTAAGTTGTTTGTTTGTTCTTAGCCATTCTGGCCGCGGCGAGATAAAACCTTAAAGTAATTAAATTTCCACTTCCCTGTTTACTAAACCACTTATGTTTTTCTTGCAGAACTTTCTGTTAATTATCTTGTATTAGCTACTTTTCCATTGCTGCAATAAAATATCATGACCATTGTGGCTGACACAGCAGCAGGAGCAGGGAGGTGAGAGATCCTGTTTTCAACCACAAACACAAAGCAGAAATAGTGAACTGGAAATGCAGTGAGGTTTAGACTCTCAAAGCCCGCCTCCAGTGATATAAAATAAAAAATTTATAAATTACAAAGTAAAAGAAAGTATAAAGTAATATGCTTTCTTCAGCAACACTGTACCACCTCCCCAAGTATCCCCAAGTAGCATTATCAACTGGAGACCAAGAATTCAAATGCCTGAGCCTATAGGAGACATGCTCATTCAAACCACTACAGATTTATAGCCCCCTTCTATTGGATTGTTTTTCTTTATTCTTTTATTGTTTTAAGTTCTTTGCAATATTCTAAGCATTAGTTCTCTTTTGGATCTATAGCTGGTAAAGATTCTCTCCTCTTCACTTATTATTTTCTTTATTACACATAAACTTTTAGTTTTATAAGATCCCATTTGTTCATTGTTGGGGCTGATTCCTGGGCCATTGAAGTTCTATTAAAAGAAAGTCTTTTCTATACCTATATCCTATAGGGACAATCTGTTTTCTTCTAGTAATTTCAGACTTTCATGTTTCTCCCTGAAGTCTTTGATCTATTTGAAGTTAATTTTGCGAATGATAATAAATATAAATCTTGTATATGTATGCATCAAGTTTTCCCAGGACTGTTTGTGGAAGATGCTCTCTTTCCTCCAGGGTGTGTTTTTGACATCTTGGTCGAATATCAAGTGGCTATACTAATGTGCATTTGAGACTGTGTCTTCTATCATTCCATTGATCTACAAGTCCACTTTTGTATCATGCTGGTTTTATTACTATTGCTGTGTAATGTGACCTAAAATATCGTATGGTGATAATGGGTCATTATTATTTTTTAGATATAGGATTGCTGACATTATTCATGCCTTTTGAGCTTTCATATGAAGTTTAGAGGTGTTTTTCTATCGCTCATATAGAGCTTAACTGAGAATGCATTGAAACTATAAACTGCTTTTTGTAGGATTATGTTTCACAGTAGTAATTCTAACAACCCATGAGCATGGGAGGTCTTCCCATTTCCTAGTGACTTCCTCCATTTCTTTCTTAAGAAATTAAATTTTTCATTGTAAAGACCTTTCACCTTCTTGGTTAGGTTTATTCCTGGGTATATTCTCTCTCTCTCTCTCTCTCTCTCTCTCTCTCTCTCTCTCTCTCTCTCTCTCTCCTGAAGATATAGTGAACGGGCATGTTTCCATGGATTCTGTTCTCAGTATGTTTGTTATTGATGTGTGGAAAGGATGTTGAGCTTTGTAAGTTAATTTTGTATCCAGCCACTTGCTGAAGTGATCATTTCTAATTTTCTGGTGCAATATTTGAGATCTCTTATATATAATATCAAACTATCTGCAAATAGGGATAGCTGTATCCCTTTAGTTTCCTTCTCTTTTCTTAATACTCTAGTTAAGGCTTCAAGTACTATATTAAAGAGGAATGGAGATAGAGAACATGCCTCTCTCATTCTTTAATGAGATTGCTTCAAATTTTTCTCCATTTAGAATGTTGGCTAGTGGGTGTGACATTATATAGGCCCTTTCTACATCTATTGATATTTTTATTTTTGAGAGTTCAAAGTCTGATCGCGAATCCTAGGACAGCCTGGGATGCACAATGAGACCCTGTCTACAAGAAGAAGAGGAAGAAGAAGAGGGCGAAGAGATGTCTATTTCTTTGTTAATTTGAAAATCAAGTTGTTATCTTGCTGTTGAATAGAGTTTTTGTATGTCTGCTCTGATGTGGGGAGTGTTTGCTCCCTCCTAAATTTAATTGACATTGTAACCACTGAAGAGGCAATTATGCTGGTAAGGTTCTGCTGACAGTGACTACAATGATGTAATTATCTCAGGTTTGAGTTCCTGATAAAATAGCAATCTTGGCCTTTTTGTGTGTCTTTCTGGACCTCTCTCTGCCTGCTCACTCTGGAATGACAGAGCAAAGAACTCGGTAGAAAGTTAATGTGCTGGCTCTTCAGTCTCAGACTTCCCAGCTTCCAGCCCGATATGAGAAATAAGTTTGCATTGCATATAAATTATCCAGGACCAGACATTCTATTATAGAAGCACAAAATATTCTAAGAGGAAAATGGTTTAGAAGTATTTTCTCATACTTCATGGTGATGCTCATTCTTTTGACTATTTTCTTTGGTATGCAGAAGAGTTTTAGTTTGATGAAGTTCTACTGATCCATTTCTACTTTTGTTGTACAATGTTTTGGGCCATATAAAAAATTCACCCTCAGATCAAAGCCATGATGCTTTCCTGAAGTTTTTAATGACGTTTTCATACATACTTAATTTACAGAATGCTGTTCTGTTCTGTCAGTCTATGTGTCTGCTTATTGTTTTAATTATTATAGATTTGTAGGACAGTTTGAAATCAGAGTGTGATACCCCCAAAATCGATCTAGCTGCTTGGGGTCTTTTATTTCCATATGAAATAATTTTTTTCTATTTTTGAAGAATAGCATAATTTGTTAGGGATTGCATAAAATCTCTAGACTAGATTGTGGATATTTTAATGGTTCTAATTCCTCTAATCCATGACTGAGCTCTCTTTACGATTATTTATATCTTTTTCAATGCCTTTTAGAAGTATTTTTAAATTTTAACTTTCACATCTTTGTTAGATTTATTCTAGAATTTCTTTTTGTTAGCTACTTTGAATGAGATCATTTATTAATTTCTTCTTTCTATAGTCCCTATTGAAGTATGGAAATGCTTCTGGATTTTCCTGTTGTTGACAGTGGTGGTTTGAGACACAGGCTTGCTAAGTAATCAAGGTTAGTCTTTTTTTAAAAAAAAATATTTATTTACTTATTATGTATACAATATTCAGTTTGTGTGTATGCCTGCAGGCCAGAAGAGGGCACCAGACCTCATTAACGTGGTTGTGAGCCACCATGTGGTTGCTGGGAATTGAACTCAGGACCTTTGGAAGAGCAGGCAATGCTCTTAACCACTGAGCCATCTCTCCAGCCCCAAGGTTAGTCTTGAGATCATGGTCTTCCTACCTCAGCCTCCTATGTTCTGGAATTATAGGTGTGTACCAGATACTGTGGGTTATAAGTTGGTTCTATAGCATGCAACTCTTTGAATTCACTTCAGAGTTCTAGGTTTTGATGGGATCCTTAAGGTTTTCTGTTTGTAGCATTAAATTGTTGTTGAGCAGTACAGTTAACCTCTTCCTTTCCAGTTATGGGGCTTTTCATTTTCTTCTCCTAGGACCAGTATTGGGTTGAATAGAAACTCTTGTCTTGTTTCTGATCTTAATGGAAAGCTTTCACCACCATTAAAAATGACCTTACTGTGGGTTTATTATGTATGTCACTTACTTGTATTAAATCTTAATAACTGAACGGCTTAGGAAAAACTGAGTCGACCTGCTACAAACAATGCACCAACCACAAATACACACAAAATAGAAGAAAAAAACGTTTCCATCTGCTGTGTGCCTAGTGCTTGTTAGATGGAGGGAAAGTCTGGTAAGAACTGAGCCACAATCATGCCCTTCCCTTGGATGCTTTACCATCTGTAAATCCTTTCTTAATTTTCCTGAGCAAGTTAAAACATTTTGGTAATAGAAATGAATCATTTTTTTTTCTGATAATACAAGCAAAACCAGTTCACATTAAATTATAATAAATCAGTATTAAGTAAACATTCATATATTTGGTATTAGAATTGTTGTGGTACTGAGAAATTAGATAATTTTACTCTTTATTAAAAGCAAACCCAGCAAAAATGTGAATGCAGAATAAATTATTGTAGTGCTTCAAGAAGGGAGAGTTACAAACTCTGACAAACTGTTCTAGCACTTTTTAGTTTTGTTTTTTATGTATATAAGTGTTCTGCCTACATGAATGTATGTGTACCACATGTGTGCCTGGGGAAGAGGCCAGAAGAAGACACCAGATCCTCTGAAAGTAGTTACAAACAGTTGCAAGCTGCCATGCAGGTGTGGAGAACTGACCGAGGTCCTCTGCGAGAGCAGCACGTGTCCTTTACCACCAAAGCCATCTCTCCTGTCCTGCTCCAGTACTTTCTAGGATTATAATTATGTTTTTTAAAAGTTCAAAGGAGTTTATAGTTTTGAACAAAATGTTAAGAAACAAATTATCAAGTATTATAATATTCTGAGTCCACTAGTGATGGTTAATCTTCATTATCAACCCAACTGGATTTAGAATTAAATTAAATTAAGTGTTCTGGCTACAGAACACTTCTAGATGTCTCTGTGACATTTGGAGAAATTCCAGAAAGGACTAACTGAGGGTGAAGTGAAAGCTTTTCCTAACCGTGGGTGGAACTTCTCATAGCCGGGGGCTCACAACAGAAGAGGGGGAAGATAAAGCCTGCCATACCAGCATTCTCCAATTGCTGCTTCTTGGCCTTTGATACAAACTTTGCTGCCCCAAACTGTGATTCCACAATGTGATGCTTTGAACCCTCTAAAGCTGTCAGCCCAAAAAAACCTCCCCTCCCTGAAGTTTCTTCTACTAGATATTGTGGTCACGGTGGTGCAAAATAGTTCTTACATCGGCTGTGCCTTACAAACTAAAATCTTACCTTGGCAAAACGTAGCACCAGTTGCTTAGAATGGAATGTCTCTCAATGACAGCCTTCTGGTTGGTATAAAAATCATCTATAACATGCTGAGAAACATCAAACTCCTGCAGCTTTTAAATGAAACAAGATTTCAACACATAAGTCCTCCAGGAATTTGCCACTTAAAAGGAGACATTATGACAATACACACTGACCGTGGTTATGAACGTTTCTGGGATTCACGTCTTTTTGAATCACAACCTAATCAGTGCTGTGACACACCCCCTCTCTGCCACACAGGACACCTTGCAGGCCAGGCTTTCCTTTCCCTTTCATCCAGAGCTTTTGTTTTACGCTTAACTCAGTCAGTTTTAATTATGTCAACTTAGAGAAATTAAATCCCTTCTGAAGGAATCTGTGTGTACATGTTTGTTCATGTGGTCATGTGTGAGTGGGGGCAACCCTGGCAGTCATTCCCTGGGAATATAATCCTTTTTGTTTGCTTTCTGAGACAGGGTCTCACTGGTCTGGAACTCTCAAGTAGGCCGGCCAGCAAGGTGTAGGGGTCTGCTTGTTGCTGTCACGCCAGTGCTGGAATTACAAATAGGTTCCACAATGCTCTTCTATTGTTAATGCAGGATCTGGTGGATCAACCCAGCAAGCACTAGACCAGATAAGGGAATCTTCCCAGCCCTGCGTTACACTTCCCCAGATTAGGGGACCTTCACAGCCCTGTGTTACACATCACCAGATCAGGG
>NC_022020.1:67580502-67587573 GCF_000317375.1 Microtus ochrogaster
TCACACTCTCCTTTGATATCCCAACCACTTCCTAGACTGCTTTCTTCCTCTTGCTTACATATCCTACCCAGAGAGGATTCCAGCTTCTATACAGACAGTAAAAGTTCACAGCTTATAGTTCAGCTGCTCTGAAGAGTCCTGTAAGATATTTCTTAAATTTAGACAGACAAAGGGAGGCCTCAAGTAAAAATAAAATATAAGTGGGTAAGGAACACTGAGGATAGAGAAATGTGTGTCGCGATGCCTCACTCCTTACAAAGAGCAAAGCAACTCTGAGGAGCAATGTTCTCACTTCATTCATTGCCCACTTCTTTCCAGACCCTAACATACTTATCACCTCATTGTCTGTAGAAGCCATTAGTACGCTAGTGATGCTGCTTAAAGCATGACTTACATTTTGATATTTCAACTCCTACTAGTCAAAGTCTTGCACATCTAAGTCTACACCCATTTATTCTAATATCACTTTTCTGAATTCTTGTCCCATTCCTTTAGACTACCAAAGTTCCGCACCTTCCATGGAGCCATTGGCAATGGTTAACTACTGGGAAAGTAAGGGTCAGTATTCATTAAGAATGTGTCCCCTTGCAGTTGACCATACTTCAGTGGAAAAACCACACATCCAGGAATATCTGGAAAGCCCACATTGGTCTTAAAGGGTTTTAAAGAAAAACAAAAAGGGAGATGGAGAGATGGCTTAGAGGTTAAGAGCACTGACTGCTCTTCCAGAGGTCCTGAGTTCAATTCCCAGCAACCACATGGTGGCTCACGGCCATCTATAATGAGATTTGGTGCCCTCTTCTGGCATGCATGCATACATGGAAGGAATGTTGTATACATAATAAGTAAATAAATTTTTTTTTAAAAAAAGAAGGACAAAAAGTTAGGTGAAGAGTGATAGTGGATATGGGAAGACTTGGGGGAGGTGAATCTAATCAAGACATCTTACAAAATTTGAAGCTCTCAAAGAACTTTTGAAAGAGAGCAATGGAAACCAGAGAACAGAGGAACTAAGAAAACATCAATATGGAAAGAGATGATAAGATATGTTAGGGACATACAGTAGTGTTGTAGTACTTGTGTGGCTTATGAAAGATCCCAGGTTCTATCCTAAGCAGTAGAAGAAGGAAGAAAAAAAAATAGTAAGAGCAACAAAACTCAGAACTGATAAGGACGTAGAATGTCCCGTGCAGGACAAGAGGTAACTTTTAAATTTTTTATTCATTTTACATTCCAACCACAGTTCTCCCTCCCACCTCTCCTTCCTCCCCTTCTCTCCCATCTGCTCCTCCCAAAGGGTAAGGCCTCTCCTGGGGAACCAACAAGGCCTGGTGCATTAAGCTGAGGCAGGACCAAGCCCCTCCTCCATGCATCAAGGCTGAGCATGGCAACCCACCATAGGGAATGGGCTCCGAAAAGCCAGCTCATGCACCAGGAACAATCCTGGCCCCATGCAGGCTCCACAGCTGTTGGTCTAGAGTTCGTGACTCCAATTAGTTGCAAATCAATGAAACTGAACAGTGTGGAAAGAAAAACTCTGAATCGTGACCTTCTTACTACCTTTGATACCTGAGTTTCAATTCTTAGTTCTAACAATAAAATTTATACAAAAATCTGAGATGAAGGGAAACTAAGTAGAATGTTCAAAGTGGCAATGTTATTGAATAAAGATCTGAGAATTTTAATGTGACTCTAAGCCAACTCTGAATGTTTCAGGTGTGCAAACAATGAGTATTTTGTAAGTGTTCTCATCTTTATGCTGGCTTTTCTTCTGACCTCGACAAAATCTTTGGGAGGAGACACTTTGCACATGTACATATTGATACCCAATAAATGGCTGTCTGTAGAATAAACACAAATTGGCTTTCAGTTGCTTATTTTCCATATAATTAAAATTTCAGGGCAACAGTTTAATATTACATAAAACTTTTGGAACATATCCCTCAGGTAGTCATGTATTCAATTATAATCTAAATGTATCACTTTGAGTCAGTGTACACACATACATTTAGCATGGATGTCACTGGCTCTGTAATCTCATAGGCAGCGGCACTATTAAGAAGTGTGGTTTTGTTGAAGTGGGTGTGGCCTTGGAGAAAGTGTGTCACTGTGGGGGTGGGCTTTGAGGTTTGTGATGCTCAGGATACCACCCACTTTCTCAGATCATTTCTGTTTCCTTCTAGGTTTAGGGCTCTCAACTACTCCAGCACATATGTGTTTGCATGCCCCATGCTCCCTATCATGACGACAATGGACTGAACCTCTGAAACTATAAGCAAGCCACCCCAATTAAATGTTCTCCTTATAAGAGTTGCTGTGGTCATGGTGACTCTTCATAGTGATAGAAACCCCAAGACAATGAGTTTTAGGAAACTAGTATAGTTTAACACAGTTTAAATTTGGAGAAATAACTATTATTTAAAAAATATGTATGGATTTTTTAAAATAAAAAATAAGAGCTGAAATACCATTTCTTATAATGATGATAAACTATCTTTAAACGTTATCTAAATAAGATCATAGTTTAGAAAACTACTGGAATTTCTACCTTAGAAGAATAGATTTTAGGTAGTAAGTTGTCTGATTCAAATTAGAAGCCTACAGTCGTAGTACTCAGGAGACGAGAGAGAGAGAGAGAGAGAGAGAGAGAGAGAGAGAGAGAGAGAGAGAGAGAGATAACTACAAGTTCAAGGCCAGCAGGGCAGATACCAACTGCTAGAGCTATAAAATGAGACCTTGTTTCAGAATGCCAAAACTAAACAAACAACAGCAACAAACAA
Source organism: Microtus ochrogaster (assembly GCF_000317375.1). NCBI lineage: Eukaryota > Metazoa > Chordata > Mammalia > Rodentia > Cricetidae > Microtus > Microtus ochrogaster. The sequence continues at coordinate 67,583,283 of NC_022020.1, forward strand.
CCACTGGGCCCTTTAAAATGCTAGCGCCAAACAATGGGCTTCTCTAAGACTTTGATTGATGTGTATATTTGTGCTCGGTTCACAGTAGCCCTTGGTCTCTCTTGTCTACCCTGCCTCCTGCTAGTCCCCTCCCTCCAAATACTCCCCTTCTGTTTTCATGTATGTATGTCTGTGTGTACATATATGTATGTCCTGCATATGTGAGGAAACATTGCAATCGTTTTGGTAACAAACCCTTCCAATCAGCTTCTATGTTAAAAATTAAAATCAAACAGTAATAATAGCACACATACACTAAGTATATTTAGATAAAGGAACTTATAGAAATCAAATATTGTGTACCTCAGGCGGTGGCAATCTGATAGTATGGACTTCTATACTTAAACAAACTTGTGTTTCTGTTACATTGATGTCTAATACTGAAAAAGAATTATCCATGAATTTTCTAGAATTAGTATTCTATCATAACATAAAATGAAGCATTTTAGTAACACATATTACTTTATCCAACTTATACATTAAGAATTTTTTTACACGTATAATAAAGTTTATACTATGGACTGTAGATTTGGCAGCCCACAGATTACACTTCTAAGACAAAGATAATAAACCATAGGCTATATGTGGGAAGGAGGCCCTACGACAGGATGACAGTAGGAGAGATAAGACTTCCTACAGCCTATAGAACACTCAATACCTACTTTCTGCAAACCTGACATCTATTACTAATTCCAGTGAGGTCTCGTACCAGGCTCCTGACTTCAGAAGTTGTCCCTGAAGCCTCTTCCTAAAGACCCATAAAGCTGTGCTAATATGGGGGTCATGGGGACCTTGAAAGGAGACAGTATCCGAAGAGGCTCTGGGAGCTTCAGGGATGTTGACGATCCTGCTTCTTGATCAGAGGACCAGTTACAAGGCTGCTCTGACTTTGTAAAACTTTAGTGAGTATGCACTTAAAATATCTGAGGTTTAACTAAGTATGTTACATTTACACAAAAGTAAAAACAATCTTTTGACAGAAGCCCAAGAAATTTTCTCTTCTAAATTGTTATCTCAACTCTCTAGTTAAGGTCTCTTTGCTTCATGCTAATGAAGCTAAATTTAGGGAACAAACTCACTCACCCAGAGTGAGGTCCGAGCGACTGCCACTGTCAACTGAATCACGGTTCAGCAGGACAGTCTGCTCAGCTCCAGTAGCTGGGGGCTATAGATGAGGACTGGGAGATTGGGTCCAAACGATGGAGAACCTGCCATGTCTGGTTATAATGCCTACTGGAAGCTGATGATCCATCTGTACCTCAGTAGGCCTATTTACCAACCTACCTACCTTCAAGGCAATACGCAGAGCAATCAATTAGATTGGATGTTATAATAAAGTCTGTCTTTGAGATTATTGATGTTCGTTTATATTATTTTCAGGAGAAAAATAAGATTCTAATAAAAATAAGTTTTGACATAATTAATACAATTTTTGATAATATGATTTTGGAAAATATATTAAAATACTTACAGAATTAAACATCTTCACAATCATTTTCTTAAGTAGAGAAATTAAAATATAACTTTCCTCCCAACTAAGTGAATTTTTTTCTCAAGTAAGTAAATATATGTTTTTAATGAGAAGTAACTTCGTATGTGAGTTCTGGTTATAATTATGTCTTATCGTCTCCTTGCATATGGTAATCACCAAGACTGTAATAACTCAACATTGGTTTTTAATCAACTGTTTGTCATCTTAATGCTTTTTCTATTGTTTTGAGCACTTTTACTTACCAACAGCACTTTGCTTTCCCATATGAGAAAGAAAATCTCTTCCTTAAAAAATTCAAAGAAAATACCATATTATTATAATTCAGAAATAATCATTATTGACAAATATGACCATTTGAAATGCTATGAAAATTATAAAACAAATTTTTAATGACAGCTCTTAGAAAAATATATAATCACTCAAAAAATACTTGTTCGCTGAAAAGGACCAAGATACTCAATACTTCTTCAACAATCTATCTCTTGCTATAAAGTAGAAAACCATCAAACTTTAGAAGTAAATTCAAGATGGCCCTTTAGGCCCAACAAAAATGACAATCTGTTTTTTTTATCAAATCTTCATAACGTGTTCATTCTTAAGTATCAAGAATTCTACTAATCAAAGCACTTCAAAGCAGCACCAGCAGGGCTCTGCATATTATCCCCATAGGGAGATGACAGTGGTGTTACTGTGGGCTTGTCACTAAAAGGAAGCCACCTTAAAATCAAAAATAGAAGTTCATATAGAATCAGTCCAGTGACTGGCAAGGGAAGTGACCTTGTACCAAGAGATGACCTGTTCTATTCCAGGCTGGAGCAAGTCTCGTGCTGAGGGAATACGAAAGGCAGCTTTGAAGAATTACAGGAATTACTCTTTGTGGAGTCCCCATCTGAGACAAAGAGAGAATATGGGCAAATTAAGAGCAATGCTACATATCTATATATCTATAATGCTACAAACTCAGATACTGTCTGTAGTCTCAGATCAGCCTCCAAAGAACTAAGCAATTCTAGGTAAAAACAACAGTTGTTCCTGTAATTAATACTGCTTAGTTATAAGGCTAAAGAATTTAAGAGATGCTCATTTCGAAGCCACCAGTGCGGCATTGTTAACTGTCAAAATTTCTTGCTCAAGTCTAAACCGTACCCAGTCTTTAACCATGCAGCCCGCTCTACACAGAGAAACTCAAGAAAGAATGATATTCTGGTTTGTTTATTTTTTTTCCACTGTAGTTTAACATTAGAAATAACCAAGTACAAAATCACTCATGCAACCAAGCATTTATCTATATATACAGAGTCAATCTTTAATATTAATGCTTTCATTGCTGACTCCCAAGTAATTGGAATTGGATTTATTTCTCCCATTTGAAGTTTCTAAAAAAAAAACTGGGCAAGTTATTTGAAACAATGGTTCATAAAACACTGGACATTATGGAACAAGGAAGAGGTATTCTCTATAGGTGAAAAGTCAACAAGATGAGCCCTGGGAAATCATAGAGCCCATCTTGTGGGCTTTTCCTCTACAGAGGATAACATGCCCCTGGTTTATTGTGTAAAGAGGGGTTTCCAGTCTGTGGTCACGAAAGAGGCAATCTAGAGAGACTCTGTTAGTCTCTGTGAGCTGAAGAGGCAGAGCTGAGGGTCCACAGAAGACAAAGAAGCTAGAAAGCCCTTGAGAGGAGGACACTGCAGAGAACAGACTGCAGGCCAGCAGAGTCCCTGGGTTTTTGCTGAGTACGGACCACCACACAGGTGAGGAACCCACTGAAGTCAGAATGAAAACCAAGTGGACATGAGCACTGAATACAATCCAGAAAGATCTGCCCTGCACTCTGCAGGAGAGCAAGTGGAGAAGTCAGAGGGCCAAGAGTTGTTTGGCAGTATTGATTGCTGGGATGTCCACAATTACAGGTAGAGATTTTGATACCCTGGTCCTAATCATTGGCACAAGCAAACAGAAAACAAGAATGTGGTAGATTTATCATTATCAACCAATGAGACCCAGTTCACATCTATAAAATGCTGAATAATATAATAAGACCAGAACACAAACTGTTGTCAAGAGGACAAGGAACATTTATTAAATCTATAGTAGTTTATATTCTGGACCCTAAAAAAATCAATTTTTTTAAAATTAAAGCTTTATGAAACATCTTTCTAAATAATAATTGAATGAGAAAGCGTAGCAGAAAGACCCCTGGGAACCATTTGGAAACCATGCAGCCTGTTTGTAGCAGACCTTAGGAAGCACTTGTAACTGAAAAGTTAAAGGGCAGAACTATTTAGAGAACACATAAAACACTAAACGTATCTGTACTAGGCAGGAATGACGTTCTTAACTCAGTGACATCGGTCATCATGTTAGGAAGCTAGAAAAAGGAGGGCAAAACAAAACCAAACTAAGTAGAAGAAAATATTATAGACCAAAGCGGTGGGTGTGTCTGTGGGGGGAATCAATGAAATACAAAGTAGCAAAACAATAGAGGAAACAAATGAAACCTAACACCCTCCTTAATCCTATCAATGATTGTCAACTGTCTAGCTGGACTGATCAGAGAATTAAGAAAAAGAAAAGAAAAAAAATTCAAAAAAGATCACACATATAACCAATGCTGAAAATCAGAAAGGAAGCCAGGCGGTGGTGGCACACACCTTTAATCCCAGCACTTGAAAGACAGAGGCAGGCGATCTCTGTGAGTTTGAAACCAGCTTGGTCTACAAGAGCAAGTTCCAGGACAGGAACCAAAGCTACAGAGAA
>NC_022020.1:67588060-67597320 GCF_000317375.1 Microtus ochrogaster
GTGGCAGCGCCATCCCCACAGGCTGGAGCTGAGGCTAGGGAGAAGAAAGCCTGAGAGTGCAGACTGACTCCCTCCCTCCCTCCCCACCTAAGTGACATTGGTGAACTACTTTTCTCAGCTTAAGCCCTTCTCACCACAATGTGCTTAACCCTCTGAAGCCAGGGCGCACTGCCCCAACACCCATGCCCACTTTCTGCCTTTTAAGAAGCTCACCATTAGTGGAATACAGTCTACAATTTTGTTTCTCTTACATATTAGCTATATAATTGTGGCAATAGTTCCATCTCTTGGGATTTTGTTGTTTTTCTATGTCAAAATGGAATAAATCCCTCTCTCTTTGTGTCCTTATATAAATTTTTGAGAAAAAAATCTTGAAGTCTTTTCACATGTTTAACAACAACTTGTGAGAAAGAGACTCCAAATTTTGTTTGCTGGTTAAGTTTTGGCTATCTATTTATCTTTGACAACTCTACACAAACTAGGGTCATCTGGAAAGAGGGAACCTCAGCTGAGAAAGTGCCTTCATCAGATTGGCAAGTCTGCGGGTCATTTTTAAATTAATGATTGTTGCTGGAATGAGGGCAGCCCAGTGTGGGTGCTGCCACCTCTTGGCAGGTGGTCCTGGTTATGTAAAAACGCGAATTAAGTAAGCCATGTTATAGACAGGTGAGCTCCTCTATGGTCATGTCTGTTCTTCAGTTCCTGCCACTCCGTTCCTGTCTGGAACGTCTGCCCTGGCTGCCTGTGCAGATGCACTGTGATGTGGAAGGACGAGCCCGATAAACACTTCTCTCCCTAAGTTGCTCTTTAGTTATGGTGTCTATCACAGCAACGGAAAGCACACCAGGACACTGAGGAAAGAAACAGACTATATTTTATTATTTTAAGCACATACCTTAGCTCCATATTTTTCAACACAGGCATGAAGTCTCCCAGATTTGAAAAACGGTATCTGTAACAGAAAGTCCTTTGTAAAAAGGACTAAACATAGATCTTTAACAAAACACTGTTATACATAAATATTTTAAGTAAAATACAACAAAGGGCACAGATTTGGGCTATCGTTCTATATTTCTATTCTATATCCATTTGAAGAAAGAGACTATGAAAACCACTTTTTCCTTGACATAGGATCTGTGACAGGTTCACTGCCAAGGTGAAGTTGCCTGGTATTGACATATTCTCCAAGCCATGTAAAAGAAAAGGCAAATACATCTCATATAAGTACTTAACAACTTTCAAATATACAAGACATACTTAGATGTGGATGTGGAAAATGAACTAAATAGAAATTTAAATTTAAAAGGCTTCCACCAACTAATGAAAGAAATGTAAGTACTAAAAGAATAGCAGACATTATATGCTAAATGGGCATGGTATCACACTGACATCTAAATACATACATCTATGCCAATAGGTTACGCAGCTCTCAGTACCCTCCAGAGAAGTGTCTTTATGCCAACGGTGATTAATACAGAGACCCTCGGCTGGTCTGTGTGCAGAGAATGAATGGCTAGGAGCTGCTCAGCCCGAAATGGGACAACTATATCATACTGCCTGCCCCTCGGGCTCATGGGACATCATGGAGGAAGGGACAGACAGAACAACCGTAAGAGCCAGAGGTCAGGGAGGACCGGTGTGAAATAGTTTCTTCCATAGCTGACACTCAAATTCCCAGCAACTGTGGTAGCCTGCAAGAAATCCAGACAATCAACATTCCCACACGGGTGAGGGAGGGGCACCCAAGGTCCCACAACAAGCTGGAAAGTTATTGAGAGCTGATGGTTGCTAGGGAAGGGGTGTGATTATTGTCAGGGTGACCACTGTGGTGGATGGCTCTACCACCACGCACGTCTGCTCTGATTATAGAGTCCGAAGATAATTTTTTTTAAGAAAGAGTACATGAAGTTGGGAGGAGGAAGAGGTGTGTATGGAAGGATTTGGAGGGGGGGAAGGTGTGATGGAAATAAAGGGTATAAATATATGATATTCTCAAAGAATAATAAAAATGTTGATTTACTGAGATGAGAAATTTAAGTATAACTAAAATGTTGATCAAAAGCATTGAAGCCCATGCTATCTTATCTATTGTACCATAACATGTTCTGTCCATTAGTGGTCTTTGTTTCAGCACTTATATAAGATAAAGCTAAATATTAATTTAGAATCACAAGATAGATTTAGATGTCACACATATCAAGTTAATGGGACATTCACTCAAACTGAAATAGGAGTGGTCAGTCCCCATAAACAATCTTTCATTTCTGCTACCATACTTATTATTATTTATTAATATTGCTTCTAGGAATCAGTGATACTAACCGACATCACTACCCAGATTTGGCTTAATATTCCAGGCACAGGTGCTGTAAGGACATCTTCATGCAGCAGTAGCAGCTGCCTGTGGAGAAGGAACACATTATTTTCAAACTGAACTTGTCTACTGTCTATACTTGTATATTACTGAAATATTTAGAAACTTCATCTAGCCTTTCACTTTTCTACCTATTTTGTTATTTTTCAAAGAGGTCAGAGATAACTTGTATTAAGTATGACTAAATTACACCCAAACGGGAAGGCTACATATTTTCTGATATACTTGGGGATTTAAGATGGGATAGCACTCCAAGACTGTCCTCCCCACTTCTGTCCTTAAGATTTTGTTTTGTTTTGCAGCCATCTCACTATATAGTTCGGGATGCCTCTAATTTGAGATTCTTGCTCCTCAGCATTCAGACTGCTGGGATTATGTAAACTCAGTATTACATTCAGCTTTCTGCTAGCAATCTTACAGGCTTTATTCTCCTCTGAGATAGTTATTTAAACACATAAGTTTGTCTTGAGCCCTTTGGGTACCTCAAACAGTTAAAGGCATGATACAGTGAGTCCTTAACAATCAGATTTCAGTTGAGCTGTTCCTTAAAGATTATCTTGAGTCAGGAGTTGTAAGATAATTCTTATAGAAACATGTAGACAGAAGTTCCTGTCCCTGGCCCCACAGCTGTTAAATCCCAAGGAAACACACAGAGACTTATATTAATTATAAACTCTTTGGCCTATTATCTCAGGCTTATTTTTAACTAGCTCTTATAATTTAAATTAACCCATAATTCGTATCTATGTTTAGCCATGTGGCTTGGAACCTTTTCTCACTGAGGCATTCTCATTGCTTCGGGGGCATCTGGTTGATAACTCACTCTCCACCTTTCTTCTTCCCAGAATTCTCCTAGTCTGGTGGCCCCACCTATACTTCCTGCCTGGCTACTGGCCAAGCAGTGTTTTTTAAACCAATACGAGTGACACATCTTTACAGTGTACAAGAGCATTATCCCACAGCAGAAATATTCTCCGTTGTCATGTTTTGACATAGAAATTTAGAAATTATGTTAATCTTTTTGTATCTTTAACATAGAAATTTAGAAATTATGTTAATCTTTTTGTATCTTTAAGTGCCTTGTAAAGAGTATATAGCAAATATATATTACTTAGTATATTTGGGGGGAGTCTGATTTAGTTCAAAAACTAAGTCTTATAAAGAATTAAAATTTATTTTTTTATTTTATGTGCGTTGGTGTTTTGCCTGCATACATGTCTGTGTGAGACAGTTGTGAGCTTCCCTGTGGGTGCTGGGAATTGAACTCAGGTCCTCTGGAAGAGCACCCAGGGCTTTCAACCACACCGAACCATCTCTGCAGCCTTGAAAATTCAAAATTTTTTAAAGCTCACAAGAGGTCACAAATCTAAAAACTTAACAGTGAGATATTTACCTCAAGCATTTTAACTCCCTTTTAAAATGTAATCTAATATACCTGGATTCATTGCTTTCAAAATAGAGATACAGATTTAGTAGATGTTTTGAAGGAAACCCCCCTAAAGTAGCTATAATAGGATTTGTAATGTCCAAAGGCTTGGAGAGAAGGCACATGGTTTACCTGCACATCTTGATCTGTGTACTCCTGATCTCTGTTTCTGCCACCCTGCTACTCAATGCTATCTGGACAGCACAGACTTTGTGGAAGTCTGGAAGCAGGATAAAGAACAGGGATGGCTGCCTCTTCTCATTCATACTTTCGTGCTGACTGTGTTTCAGCAAGCAGGTCCGTCACAGACACACAGCTGTAGAAAAACACACATCAACAGTTTAACCATAAGGTTTCAGTACTAACTCAGCAGATTGTATTTGATGTCATGTTAGAATAAGAAAATAAAAATGAATTAGTAAACTTTAGACAAAAAGTAAAAAAAAAAATCACCATTTCAGCTTCATGGTCTTCTAAATCACTTGTCTTTAGACAGGTTTTATTAAAATATTGTTCACCAATGATTATCCAGTTAGAATAAGTTCAATATTTTTATTTACTATATTCATAGAGCTACACACCTATTACTGGAATAGATTAGAAAGAACACTTTTATTGCCTCTCCCAAGATTCTAAATCTTCAGTTCTACAACACAAATTGAATGGCTAATTTCTGTACTAATAGCTCTAATTTATTAAATGCCTAAGTCTTTTCTATACTTGCTATATGCCTACCATATTGTGTTTAATAATTTCATTCTACAGATCTTGGCTATCCTTAAAGTTTTATTTTAAAAAAAATGAAATCTTTTCTCTCAAATAATTTTTTTTAAAAAAGAAAAGGTTAGCCAAAACATGTCACTGTGTAACCATTAAGTAGATTTCGTTTCCACAAAATGACTTGGCTTTAAAGCTTGTACTTTGGGGCACATTTTAAAACTGCTAGTTCACAGGCAACCTTTGAAGTGTGTGTTGGGCATTACAGAAGACTGGAACCTCAGTGCAGAGCTGGCTAGGGAAAGTCATGTACACCAGTGGGAGGTGACTTGGACTCTAGAACGTCAGACTTTACACAAACATACCTTTTCTCTTTAAAGAGAAACCACCAGCCCTGGAATCTGAAGTGTGGGTGGACTTTAGTCTGGTCACATCAACCAAATGCCTTTGGTTGTCGTTTGAGGAATGCTGGCCCTGAACTTTGGCTTGAACAAATCTAACGTACTTAAACCACAGTATTTGAAATTTTCTTCAGTAAGATTTCAGTCCTGGGTTCACTTATGCTTCCCATAAGTGAGTTCACAATAAGTTTCCTCCCCTCCTTTATTCTCCACTTTCTCAGTGACAGCAAGACAGTGAAGCCCTTAAAAACAAATTTAAGGTACCTCTAGGCATTTCTAATGCTCTAAAAATCGAAGCAGATGACATCGTTTTAACAGAATTCTTTTCCTGGCCCTTGAGCTATCCCAGTGCAAAACCAGCACGGGTTGTTTAACTCTGGGGTCTTGAGTGTAGTTCTTAAAGCAGCGCCCCAGTTTTCTCAGGGCGATCATGAAGGTCTCGCTCGACCGGCGATTCTGACCTCCTCCTTCATCTCTCTTTCCTTGCTTCCTAATGATGTGGCGCCTCTGAGAAGACCTTCCAGGAAGGCCAGGCTGGCATCAAAGCCGCCTGCAGCCGGTCCTCTCTTACCTCAGTCTGTCTGTCAGCCTCCGTGCTCTCCTCAGCCTCCGTGCTCACCTCAGCCTCCTCCGTGCTCACCTCAGCCTCCTCCGTGCTCACTTCAGCCTCCTCCGTGCTCTCCTCAGTTGGTCCTCGCAGTCCCAGGAGCAATTAGGATGCTTAAGCCCCGTGTTCCCGTCAGAACGTGCTCTCCTCACACCTAGCTCCTGTCAAGTCCCGCGCTCGAACTCCCATCAGGCCCCGCGCTCTGGGCTCCTGGGAACTCCCATGCTGCCTTGCGCTCCTAGTTCTTCCCCGCTCCTGTCACATTGCTGGCTCCCATCAGCCCCCTGATCGCTGCAGGGTCCGCACTGGGGTCTGACCCCAGTAGGCCTCGCCCTCCACTCAGCCCAGCAGCCCCCAGCCCACATCCCTGCCGCCCAGCAGGAGGCTCCCGTCAAGTCTCCCACGGGGTCCGGAGCTCCCAGAGGCCTGTGCTTCCCAGTGCCACCTTATGACCCCTGGCAGCTGCTCCCGCGCAGCCTTTGTTCCCCGTGTGCCCTCCGCCGACAGATGCCACGGTGCCTAGGGAGCCGATTTCAGCGTGGCCTTCTGTGTCATATGCCCGGAGGGGTCTGTCCCACCATGCAATACATGCAGTGCCTTCTGTCACCGCCCCAGCATGGCCCATGGGATTTCCTGAGAAAACGAGAGTTTGCTTAGCACCTCGCAGGTCACCCAACCGCCCAAGTGCAAGTGGTTCCCCAGGCTGTGTGCAAAGGCTGTGCGAAGCCGCAGGCCACCCTGCTGGCTGGGATGTGTGAGCCGCAGTCTGGTGACAGGAACAGTTTCTGCTCAGATTCTGGTTGCTCTCTAAGCAACTGTGGTGATGAGGCTCCACCGCTGTGATACGCTCCTCGCTCCTCGGACTCATTTGACAGGTAGTTATTAAGCACACGCCACACTTAGGTGTTTGCTAGGCGTTTGGCGATGGAGCATTAAACAGCATTTTCTACCACCATAGCAGGACTTACTCTGAGCAGGAAAAGTTACTGATCCCGAAGTGAACTCATTCTTGTCAGACCCACAGAAAAGGAGAGTTGAGAAGTCATAAGAGTCGTTGCCTGTCTGCAATCAGTTCTTTCGCAAGATTCCAACGAGCGTTCTCCTTGCAGATACTCAGGTTCCTGTGTCAAAGTTCACCTATAATATTCTTCAAAACTGCAGCAGTTCAGACACGATGTGCTTATTAGACCCTTTGTCCAGCAACAGATGCTCCACCAGCGAGCTCAACCTAACTGCTGGTTAAGGCCTCCCACGCTAGTGAATTTTGTGTACCAGTAGCTCACCTGGAGTACTTCCATTTTTCCATCAGATAATCCTTTTCCTCGAGCCTCTTAAATAGGTCATAGTGTGCCATAACTCTGAATGGAAAAAAAAATGCGCCTCAGAAGACTTTAGTCTTCTGTGCCTGGCCCTGTTTTAAAATAAGTGATTGTTTTCTAAGCAAAGACAAGCAGTTTATTGGTGATGGCTTTGATTCTGAGGATTGCCTAGACAATTCCCTAACTCCTGGCCCGAGAGGCACCGTCACCTCTGCGTCCTGGGAATGTCAAGGACCCTGAATGGTTTGCACAGTTATGTTTAGTATCTGGAATTCTCACAGACACAGAAACCCAAGAAATTAAAAGTACACAAATATTACAAATGCCTTCTGACTTCCACAACTGGGACATTGTAATACCATCGAGAATATCAATTCTACGTCTAACCTTGTGCAAAAATATATATACTTTAAGAAGTATTTGCTCTCTATCTTCTCTGTCTCTGTCTCTGTCTTTCTGCCTGTCTCTCTCTTGCTTTCCTTATCAAATAAACTTTTCTGCAAAAAGACTCCAATTTAGATATGAACGGAGGAAAGCTACATTCTATTTGTGTCTTTTGAATATCATGTTAATACAGAACAGCTTTTCCTTTCCAGAAATATCTGTCTCTGTCTCTTGTGCATATTTAGTTAAATCTAAACAGTTGTGCATCTACTTAAGAATAAAGCATCTTTCTGGGGTCTGATTATAGAGGTTGCCATGACTTCAAGAGAAGGCTCTGCTGGAGGTCATAGGTCATTCAGCAGTCCTAAGGTTTCAAAAAAAAAGGTGTATTATGGTTCCCTTGTCAGTTTTTACTAAATCTCAATCATTTGATTTTACCAATAAAGACTTGGGAGTCAGATGCTGGGGTGAAAGAAAGCTTGCTAGCTCAGAGAGGCAGAGATCTCACCCAGCTGACTTCCTCCTAAGGCCCTGTATTATAATATTTCCCATCATTGATACGGGAAAGATTTTCCCCTTTAATATTACTTAATTGCTTCCTTGAGAACCTTCCAGGTGTCTTATCAAATCTGATGGCTTCTCAGTTTGTCCACAGCTGGCATGATTGCTCAGTCTGTGTGGTTGTGCCATGTGCTGGAACACCAAATATTGTTTTCAGCAAACTCTCAAACGTTTGATTTTACCAATAAAGACTTGGAAGCCAGATGCTGGGGTGAAAGCCTGCTAGCTCAGAGGGGGAGAGAAATCACCCATCCGACCTTTCTCCTCCACTAATGACCCAGAAAAAGACCTGTCTTCTAACACTGTCTCAAACAAGACTCTTCCAACTCAATGTCCTTCCCCCTTCTATGTCCTGCCCTCCTGACTCCCTCTTACTTTCTATGGTTTTCTTCTTGTTCATTTCCTGTCAACTGGCTGCTTGCTCTGTCTCTTGACCTTTAGTTAACTTCATTTAATTCTGTTTATAATAAACAGAAATCTCTGGGATTAAAGGTGTGTGCTGGAGCTGAGCCACACTACAAGTATAAACAGTTTTTTTTTTCAAGTAAATAATGAAATCTCAGGGTTGAAAGTGTGATCAAATATTCTGCAACATTCACTAAATGCATCTATTTGAAGAAAGGAAAAGTCGGAAGTCAATAACTAAAGGGGGATAAAATAAGAAGAAAGTTATATAAAGATGCTTTTTTAAACCAAATGATTGAGATTTTGCTAAAAACAATATTAAACACCACAAATAAATGAGATTTATCCTATAAGCACAATGCTAGTTCAATATTTAAAACTCATTGTCGAGAGACATTTCTGTCCCGCCTGCTCTCTCAGCCGTTCAATCCCAAAGAAACACACAGATGCCTACATTAGTTGTAAAGTGATTGGCCTATTAGCTCAGGATTCTTATTAACTCTTACACCCTACATTAACCCATAATTCTTGTCTATGTCAGTCACGTGGCTTGGTATCTTTTATCAGCGAGGCATTCTCATCTTGCTTCCTCTGCATCTGGGTGATGACAGCAGACTGAGACTTTCCTCTTCCCAGAATTCTCCTCTTCTGATCACCACACCTATTCTTTGTGCCTGGCTACTGGTCAATCAGCATTTTATTAGACCAATACAAGTGACAAATCTTTACAGGGTACAAGACCATTGACCTTCAGCAACTCAATGCACTCTATCATTGGAAAAGGCTAAAGAGGGGAAACCATAGGACCATTTCTACAGATATAAACAAGATTAAAGCTCTATATCCCTTGTGATAGGATCTGTCAGAAAGCTGGTGGACACCAAAAAGCAATTCAATTACTAAGGGACAGCCACAGAAATAACCAATCACCTACAGTAATCATTCTTAATTGTCCACTCCATGGGATTTGGAGTCACCCCGGAAGGAAGCTTCTGACAATGTCTGTGTGGGTTTCTCTGGACTAGTCTAATTGAAGTAGGAAGACCCACCTGTTCCATGGCTTTGG
>NC_022020.1:67597440-67614517 GCF_000317375.1 Microtus ochrogaster
CTTGTAGACCAGGCTGGTCTCGAACTCACAGAGATCCGCCTGCCTCTGCCTCCCGAGTGCTGGGATTAAAGGCGTGCGCCACCACCGCCCGGCCACTGTTGGCTTTTCTTAAATGGCCTTTATTTATATGTACACGTATCTCACCTACATGTGTGTATGTGCCCCACAGGCGTGCCTGGTGCCTGTAGAGACTGGAGAAGGGTGTTGGATTTCCTGGAACTGGAGTTACAGATGGTTGTGAGCTATCACGTGGGTGCTGGGAATTGAACCCTGGTCCTCTGCAAGAGCAAACGGTGCTCTTGACTGCTGAGCCGTCTCTCCAGCCATTCTTCTGAGTTCTTGTCTGCAGATACAACATGACCATCTGCCAAAAACCCCTGATGCCATTACTTCCCCAGTAGGTTGGACTGTACCCTCAAACCATCAGCCAGAAAAACCTGCCCTTCTCTAAAGCGTTTTTTTCCCAGTTTTTATTGCAGCGACTATCTAGTACCTGATCTAGTAATACAGCCACCTTTGAACATGGTACAGTCAATGAGATAAGGGATTTATAAAAAAAAAAAAAGATAGGTTATTATCAGGTGACATAATTGGCTATAAGACAATCTCAATACACATGCCAAGAAGCCGAGTTATGAAAGTATAGACTCAAGGAAAGTGTAAAAATTAGCTAAGTAATTATATGTTGAAATGAACATGGAATGGTATACAAGAAAATACAATACCATTTATAATTACTAAAAACGAATGTTTAAGACCGGCAAGATGCCTTGGTAGTAAAAAGCACTTGTTCAGCAAGCCTGGGGATGTGAGTCCACTGCATCAAACCTACATAAAGGTGGAAAAAGGGTACTGAAACTGTCTTCTGACCTTCACACACATGCCATTGACACGTGCACCCCCCCCCACATCACACACACAATAATGATAGTGAATACCTAAAATTTATGTGAGAACATTCTGATGTGTATCCAATGAAGATATAAGATTTGTATGCTGAAATTGAAATAGCTGATGGAAAATATCTAAGAAAGATCTCTGTGCTCATATCTTAGAAGGGGTGGCAGTGCACAATTTTTCCCAGCTTAACATATAGCTTTAATGAAAAAACTGTCATTTAAAAATGTGTATTTGTGTGCATCTGTTTGTCTGTATGTGTGCCACATACATGGAGGTGACATTTGAGGTCAGAGAGAGCTCTGGTGCCACTGGAATTGGAATTACAGAAATTACAGTTATGAGCCCATCCCTGTGAGGGCTGGGAACTGAACCCAGGTCCTCTGCAAGAGCAGCCCTTGCTGTCATCCAGCTCTCCTGTCTTTTACAGGAATTCTTATTAAATTCTCAACAATACTTGAGTGGACGTTGTGGTGATCTGAATGAGAAATGTTGCCTATGGTCTTGGGCATTTCAACATCTGGGCTCCCCTGGTGGTGCTGGGGGTTTAGGGGCACGGCCTTGTTGGAGGGAGCTCGGCCCTGGAGGTATCTTTAGTTTAAAGACCCATGACATTTCCAGTTCTCTCTCTGCTTTATTTGTCTCAGTCACAGTTCTGTTGCTGTGCAGAGACACCATGAAAGCTGAAACTCTTACAAAGGAAAGCACACATAATCGGCATGACAGGGAGCATGGCAACCTACCAGCAGATATACTGCTGGAGAAGTAGCTGAGAGTTCTCATCCGGGTCTGCAGGCAGTAGGAAGAGAGAGCCACTGGGCCTGGCTCGTGTCACCTCTAGTGACACATTTCCTCCAACAAGGCCACACTTCTTTGGTGACTAAGCATCCAAATATATGAGTCTATGGCGGGGGGGCATTCTTATTCAAATTACTACAGTGCTTTTGGTTCAAGATGTGAGCTCCCTGCTTCTTGCTTCAACCTCCATCCTGCTTCTTGCCCCAGCAGCCATGTCTCCCTTTGCTAACAGACTCCCATCCCACTGCAACCACAAGCCTGAATAAACTCTTTCTTCTGTAAGTTGCTCTGGCTATGGCGTTTTATCACAGTAATAGAAAAGTGACTGGGGCCGACACAGACATTAGCTACGCTTATGTGTATGCGACAAGGAAAGGAATTGAGATTATCGGAAGCAGTTTTGGAGAAGGAAATAAAGCAGGTGTTGTGGAATATTCTTTTTGGACACCGTGAAAACGTGTCTCTGTTATTGGCTTAATAAAAAGCTGAGTAGCCAATAGCTAGGCAGGATTTCTAGGCACAAGGATGCTGGGAAGAAGAAAGGAGGAGCCAGAAGGAGTTACCAGCCAGAGTGAGAGGGAGCTAGACAGGCAGGAGGACAGGCAAATGCCAGGAGTCTCATGACAACTTGTAGGTGAATAAAAGTTTAAGTTATAAGAGCTAATGATAAGTAAGCCTAAGCTATCGACTGAGCTTCCATAATGAATATGTCTCCATGTCATTATTTGGGAGCTGGTTGATGGGACAGAAAAATCTGCCTACAAGCAGGAGGACTCATCCTACCTGATCTCAGGAATTATTCAATAATTATTGTTGTCAAGACTGTATCATATTGGTGGAAGCATAGATATATGGATTAGTGGAAAAGAGTATACAATTCAGAATTAATTCCACTAATATCTGATAAATAAGCCAATAGAATTTACTGAAGACAGGCTATGGCAGGAGTTAGGGACTTGTCTCCAATCATGTGGCCCTGGCATAGTGGTTATTTCAAGCTGAAACCTTACCTTTCTAATACCAGGAGTACAAACAGCCTTGCTCACTAAGTATTGATGAGGGCAGCCATAAACCCACACAGATAAGTTCTTCACATGACCTTTAGTTCTTCCTCTAGCACTTACCTTCATCCCATATATCTCCTGACGACCTCCCCTGAATTTACCAGCATAGCTCAGAGGTCCGTCATTTCCTCATGAGTTGATTGTTCTTTATCTAAAATGTATAAAAGCATTGTGCTTTGCTTGTATTTTGACTTTTGTCTCTCGTGTAAATCTCCATATGCACATACAGTTAACACTACTTCTGTGCTTTCTCTTGCTAACCAGCTCCCATGTTTGATTGTTAGGTACAGCTAACCAATCCACACACGAATTACTGTAGGGTGTGCACAGGGTATATTTTACTCCATTCCTTTTCCTTTCAAGTCTTCTCAACAAATAATGCTTGAGGAATTTGATGCAAGGAAAAGGAACTGCACTGTAAGTCTTTTTCTTTACACAAAGAAAGGGAGCTTGGAATGCATTGCCATTGGGACGTAGTGGGGGTGTTCTGTAGTCCACGCTACTCAAGAACCAGACAGAAAGACCTCTTAAGAGAGGATTTGGAAGCCAGTGTAGGCTACACAGTAAGCTCCCAGCCAGACTGGACCACACAGTAAGACACTGTCTTAGAAAACAGCAAAACAAACACAAAGAACCAAGCAAAAATGGGATGTCTTCAAAATTAAAACTGTTTGCTATGTAGCCCAAGCTGCCTTCAGACCCGTTGTCCTCTGTCTCCCCTGTCTGAGTCAGGGTCTGCAGGTGTGTGCTGCCTTTTGCTTTTATTGTATAGTCACATTGTTATATTGTATAGTTACATTATTATATTGCCAGGTGAGGGATACAGAGAGCCTATCGTTACATATTTGAAACTTCCCATGAAGCTAAAAACTCCACTGAACCTCGTGGAAATTGTTCCTACTTTATATTTTAGTTGGTTAATGTAAAATAAAATCCATGCATGTTGTATGTGAATTAAACAGATTTCTATCCTAATACAAATAATTTACCTTAGAAATACTTCTGAGTTACAACCGGAAATGTTTCCTTTTGGTTAAACGAAAGAAACAAGGAGAGTAGTTTGGAGTACTTTCCAGTGTTTTCTTCCCCGTGAGGTAAAGGGGAGGGAACTTACCTCTAAGCACCTACTGTGTTCAGGACCTTCCTGATTTCCCCGGAAATCACGGAGGTGGAAATCACTAATGTCATTTATTTATATTTATTTTTGGAGTTCATTGTTTAAAAGACTTAAAAAAAACCACTAAGGGCTTTTAAAATAAGTTAATAGTCTTTGTGCCCCCTGCTATCTTATATGGTATTTACTCCTTGTCAAAAGGGCAGGGGAGTGCCAGGAGGGGGGGGTGCCCTTCACAGTACACAGCTTGGTTCCCTATTTAGAATTTAAATTGACAACATTGTGGAGGTTAAGAGAAAGTCCTTGCCATTTCGGGGTGTCCTGGCACAGAAGCTGTTTCAGGTTACAGAAATTATTGTATGCTTCTAATTTTTATGTAGTAATTTCTTTAGAGTCTTTGTTTGCCTGTTAGATGAGCCATCCCTAAGGTACCGGCCAAGAAAAATGCATGGCTCGTTATTTGGAACCACTCATTCGATTTCAGGGTTTAAACTGTGACACTTGTGTAAGAGACTCTCTTTCCTATCTTCTTACAGACAGTCACTTTGTGGACTTGAACCACTGCAATTTTTGTTCTGATTATCAGGACGCAAGGCCGGTTTGAGTAGGAAACGCGCGCAAGGAATTAGCGTGGAGGTCAGGGTCTAAGGATGGGGATGGAGTTTGCCCCGGCCCTACCGCTTGCTCTTCTGTTTGGTGCTTAGACCTCCGATCTTGCTTCGTCACCACCCAGTGACCCCACCCGCTGCCTCTGCGCAGACTCAGAAAAGTCTCTCCCTGTCCTCGGCGCGGGCAGCGGGTGATTGTGAAGGGCACCTCTTGTAGCCAATCAATACCAGCATCCTGAGCTGAGGAGCGTGATTGGACCGAAGGAGGGCGTCGACCGAGGGCGGGAGCACCATATTGGCCAATCGCTGGAGGCCATGCGGTCCCTGCCCAGTTTGTGGCGCCACCTCACGGTCCTGGGCACGGGTCCCGGTAAGGTTGGGAATGTCCCTGGCGGAGGCAACTCAGACTTGAGTAGCGCACCACCCTGCACGGTTGAGTTGCAGGGCTCGGGAGGCTCACTGTTCCGAGATGGCCGGACAGGCAAACAAGGATGTGAAGTACTACACCCTGGAAGAGATTCAGAAGCACAAAGACAGCAAGAGCACCTGGGTGATCCTGCACCACAAGGTGTACGATCTGACCAAGTTTCTGGAAGAGGTGAGCTGGGCACGCGCGCTCCAGTGGGGGCGCGGGGAGGGTGAGCCCGGGCTTTGAGTCTCCCCGGCGTGACCCGGGACCGAGGTCTGAATAGGCGTTATCTGTGAGTACGCATTCGTTTGCGTAAGTTTAGGAGGGCCCTCCGAGTCAGCATACTTGTGTTCGCTTCTGAGCATGCTCACCTGTGTGTGCACACCTGTGTCTGTGCTCCTGAGCGCCTTGGGTTTGCACACCTGGGCATGGCTCTGGGAGGTCGGGAAGCATCCTAGCCTTTGTGAGCGGTTTTTGCAGGCTGCTAAGGGAGGAATACTTCCGGGCCAGAGCTGGGTTCCTAAAGGTGTTCAGGAGGGTCCTGAATAAATGCTAACCACTTACTAGGAGCGGGCATAACCGCACAAGGATTTTAAAAGATTCCCCCTTTCTTTTTATTCCGTCTTGTGTTTGCATATAAGGTTCTCTCCTTGTAGAACAGATTTATGAGTGGACTTCTTATACCAGCGGGTTGGAGACCGCTGGTCTGAAGAGGTGTGGGTTTCCAGAGGGTTCGCTAGGGTCGGAAGTCCAGGAGGGGACACCCTCATGGCCATTCTGAAGTCCAGACCTCTATGGTCACCAGTGTTTACTCAGCAGAGACTGAATGTTGACCACCTTACTGCAGTATGACTTGGAGCCCAGCGCCTGATTGGTGGGCATCCGGAAGACTCCCTAGCCTGCCCTTTGAGCTAGCACTAGGGTAGGCAGGTAGGCAGCATGGTACAGCCAGAAAACTGGAGCTTCATCCTTAAGCTACTTCTGAAGTTTTAAATGGCTTAAAATAAATGGCTTAAATTTCCTTGGGCAATGCTGGTCTCAAGGTTGTAGTTTTTAATCTTTATTCCCTCCGGACGCACTTTAGCGTTGAGTCACAACACAACTTTTATGCCCCAGTTATTCCCAATTAAATAAGAATTCTGATTGATGGGGATGGTTTGCCTGTGTTTTGCATTGTTTTGGTTGTGGACTAGGCAAAAGAAGAGGCTCAGTTTTAGATTATAATTTAAATCAAGAGCCTTTTTTTGCATACAGGTTAAACAAACACAGGAAAAACATGCAAGTTTGGAGTTGATGTCTCCTAGTAAAACACTTGACTGTTAGGGATAAAAAGGGGTTCCAATTTAGGTGGAAATGGAGTCAATGTGGACTCAGATCTGCCTCCCTTCTGCTGAGCCCAGAGGAATTTTGCATCCTGGCTTCTCAAACTGACATGCCTACATGACATGAGGAGCCCAGGCCCCTGTGCCTGACTCCTCACATGGAACTGTCCCTTTAGCCCCTTCCCTTGCCATGGTATCTGTAATCATACAGTGTGCCTTTTGACTTCATGCGTGCATGCGTGTGCTTGTATGTGTGTGTGTGTAATAAAGTGTCGCATTTGTACAAAACAAAACACTGGGATATTTTATACTATGAAGCAGTTTTAACTTGTCCTGTTGTCCTCTAAAACACGGTCTTTAGACTCGGTCCTGTTGACTTGTTAGGTCGCTTCTCTAGCTGTCCTCAGTACCCCCGTCCTAACAGTGACACTGTCTCCAGATCCTGCCAAATGTCCCACAGACCATGCAGTTTCTCCTAGTGAATACATTGTGTATGACTTTTAAAAGTAGATGCTTGAAATAGATAACAAGGAAGAGATTATTAGATCCCATTCAAAACTGTTTATTCTCTTGTTTTATTCTCACGAGGCAGGAAATGGGGGAAGAGGATCCTACAGGTTTCCTGGGCCCAGCTGAAGGCCTAAGAGGCAGCCACTCAGTTGGGAAACAAGTTGGAAAGCAAATCCTTTGTTCTCCCGAAGTTATCAACACCCTGTCTTTGAGAATTGCTTGGGAAGAACACTTCTTGAGCAACATGCTCCCCAGGAGCCAGTCAGCTAGGGAGATGATGAAGAGAGCTGAGTTTGGAAGATACAGAACGGTTGGGTCCTGTTGACCTGAGGGTTAGAGGAACCAAGGTACCCGCCTGCCTTTCTTACCCCTGCCACTGTGTATGAATGTTCTAGCATGTTGGAATGTAGCAGGAGCATTTCCTGTGACTTTTCAGTATGTCCAGATTCTGCCGGGTGTCGACAGGTTTTTCCTCTTGACATCTTTGTAGCTTGCTTTTCCTACCTACGACTGCTTGTTTTGCACAGCGTTTTAATCATCGGTTTTCCACCCCCAGGGTAGTGTTGCCCTTAGGTTCACTGTGTGCACAGCGTTGTGTGGTCCCTGCAGAAAACTGCCTGTGTCCGTTAGGGTTGCAGCTTCACACAAGTCTCCTTCAGCTCTGCTGCGAAGACATGCCGCCAGACAGCTTTTCTCCTTCCTAGGTCCCTCCAGCTGCAGTTCTCTTTGTGAAGTCTATGCAGTTATCACAGGCTTAGGCTTAAAACAGAAATATTTTACAAGACCAGAGTGTTCTGGCCGTCTGGCCCACTTTCTCTGCCTATTCCTCCCATTCTTCTACGTTTCAAGGCCTCGGTACTGAAGCTGGTGAACTTGGTAATTTACAAATGAAAGGGGGGGGGCAGCCTCCTTACCTCCAAATGGAACTTTCTGTCACCTTGAGCTATGTTTCCACAGCTCACCCCTCCACGTAGCCACTCTCCCCTGAGGTGGTTTTCTCCTTTTTTAAGAATCCCTCGTTTCTGTTGAAGAAGCGTGTGTTGTGATGTTGGGTGGTTCCTGCTCTGCTCTCTGCCTTCTTCTGTGCCTTCGATCCCTACATGCAAAGGGGATGTCCTTGGCAGTGCCTGCCTGCCACCGACACAGGAATTGAAGCATGACTGGTGTAATGTGCATACATGTAATCTCAGCGTTTCTAGAACTCAAGAGTCAGAGGCAGGAGAATGGCCAAGAGTGAAAGAGGCTAGCTTGGGCATCAGTGACAATCTGTCTCCAGAAACCAAAGCTAGAAGAAAAAACAAAGCAAGACAAACAAACAAACAACAGAACCCAAAGCAGGCTGAGTGCGTGTGCTTTTGTCAGCTGCCGTAAGGGGCAGACTAGGGCTGTGGTTTCCACTTCGCAGCGCCAGGTGTGTTTGTAGGTAACATGTAAATCCAGAAGGTAATCTTGAAATAGGAGAGTATTCAGAAAAATTATCTTTCTGGTCAAGAACACAGATTGAAGGTTACTTGCGCAATGTGAACTCTGTCTTGCTGAAATAATGTTTAGAGGTTCAAAGGATGGGTAGAAACCCAAGAGGGAGGGCAGG
This sequence comes from Microtus ochrogaster, assembly GCF_000317375.1. Lineage (NCBI taxonomy): Eukaryota > Metazoa > Chordata > Mammalia > Rodentia > Cricetidae > Microtus > Microtus ochrogaster. Next base: position 67,605,754 of record NC_022020.1, read on the forward strand.
CCGATTGCCAAGGCAATCTAAACAGCCGCAGGTGTTTGCTTTCTAGCTGGTTCCTGCAATGGGATTATAAGTCTCATTACCTATATTTTGAAACCCCCTCTTTTTTAGTTTCAAGCCGTAGGTTTTTAGTTTATTTTTGTGAAATTGAGTCTTGTCCTATCAGACCATGTTATTAACCAGGTTAATGATTACAGAAATTTGAGACATCATGATTTGAAATGAAAACAGGTGTTTAGGGCCAAAGAACAAGTTTGCATTTCCCCCTCCTGCGGTTGGGCCAGGTTTTAACAGGCTGTGGATGGGAGGAAAGGAAGCATTCTGTGATAACCCTGTTAGCTACCTTTCCGTCTGGGCAGCATGGGTGTTGGTAACATAACATCTCCTGGACCGTGTCACAAGGCAAGTTGACATTTCCTAGTGGCCCCCAGATGCCCCTGTTTTCTAAACTGAGTCTTGAATATCCTTTGAAAGCATTCTGCCTTGCAGAAGCTCTTAGCTTCTGACGCGCTTTGGCTTTGGGGTCTTGATGAAATCTGTTGTCACATTCAAAGGAGCCTTCAGTGATGGCAGTGGCTTATGCATCCTGGGTAAACAGGTCGCAATGTGACATCCTGCAAGGCCACCTGGGTATGCACCTAAGTTTCTTTTAGCTATTTCTGCTGTTTCGGGGAGGTGTACCTTTTCTGAAAATAGATTCCAGCTTTGTTCTAAAACAGTGAAAACCAAAACAAAGGCTCCAGACCACACTCAAGGCACTTAAATCTCTCTTTTTTGTCCTTAAGGTGATGAAAATTTTATAAATAAGGAAGTGAAACAGGTTCTACAGGCCAGTGGGGTAAATCAGGGACTAGGTAAGATGCTAATCACCACTTACTATGGATATCTGTTATTCTAGAAGATTCCAGAACCCTGGGAGACAACCCACAGTGCCTGTCTTGTGTAATAGAATCTGAATAACTCTGGTCCTCCTCCACTCATGCGAGCATGTCGGGCTATGGTGCTAAGGCTGGTTCTAGTCTTAGGACAGTGGGAAGAATAATATGCATGAAAAGCGCGTAAAGAGGAGGTGTTCAGACAATTAAAAATTTTGGGGTTTTTTTTTGTTATTGTTAATTGTGCTTGGAATTTGCTTTGTTTTTGTACTGAGGTTTGACCTCAGGGCCTTGAGCGTGCCAGACAAGCCACTAAGCTATGTCCCCATGCCTTGCTATTTTGTTTTACTATGGAGACAGGTCTTGCGCAGGTTGGCCTTCAACAGAGGGTCCTCTTACTTCAGACTTCTGCGTGCAGGGATGGCCAGCGGGGCCACCATACCCGTGTCACATGATTACATTTTGATTACTGCCTACTTGGGGTGAGGGTCCAGCTTAATGGCAGAATACAGAATACTACATGGCAGGCTCAAGGCTGTGGATTTGATCCCCAGCACTTGTTATGTAGGTGTGTATTGTTATCAGAAAAACAAACAAGCAGAACTGCGCTTGGCGCCTTTCACATGTAAATCTGTTACTATTGGCACACACCCGTCTGTCCTATGGGAGCAGTGGCCATCAGCACCAGCACTATTCCCTGTCTTTGTGCAATGTGCAAGACCATTTGACAGGTGCGTTCTTGGTGTCCCCTGGGATGCAGTTTCCTTGGGAATGGACCCTTAATTGTATTTATGAGCTGACTCCTGAGCTTCTTGCAGTTATCGGAGCCATGGGAATGGGTTGAAGATCGGGTGCACCAAGCTCTATGATAGGCGGCGTCCAGAACTTGGTCTTGGTGGCCTCTGGTCAGGAGGATCACAAAGATGAACTTATTTTTTATACCCATAAAGTATATTCTAGTCGGGTGAGTGTCCAGACAATGGGAACCCGGGGAGACTCTGGAAGAAGACAGGATACTCCGGGGAGCTGGAGGCGAAGGGATAAGATTGTGTTAACATCCTTTAGGCCCACACTGTCTGGCTTGCTGGCTGGGGATGCAACTGTTTCAGCGTTGCAAGCTCCTTGGTACCAGAGTTCTCTCCTGTCTGCTGTTCTTTTGTTCACCAGGATTTGTACAGCTGAGCCACCATAGGCTGGGACACAAAACACATTCTGCCTGCTCTCCATTTTTTTTACTTTGCAAGTAAATGTCACTTATTAATTCCCTCCTCCCCAGTGGGGTGATAAAAACTATAGCAGGGAACATTTAGTGAACGTTTATTAACATTCATTACGTCGTAGGCTGTAATGCCGAGGACAGTTTGGTTCTAAAACCCTTGTTGGGGTTAGATAGCTCAGTTGATAAATTGCTCAACCCACAAACATGATCTGAGTTAATCCCCAGGGCCCGTGTAAAAGACCCAGGTGTGGTGGTGCAGACATGTAGACCCAGCACTGAGGAGGCAGAGTTGGGGAGATTCCTGAGGCTCACTGGCCAGCTAACTTACCCCACTTGGTTAACTACAGGCCAGTAGGAGTCCCTGTGCCTAAAACAAGGTAGACAGCATCTGAGAAACAGTCCCTGAGGTTAACCTTTGGCCTTCACACACGTGTGCACACACGCATCCATGTATGCATGCATTCCCATGCTGCACAGGTACACACATACAAACCAGACCAGAAAGAAAACAGAACTTTACAGTTGTGTTGTAGGTCACTAAAACAGACCTCCTACTGCATGGGGGGCAGCCTTCTCCTCCTAAAGGCAAAGGCACGTGGCTTAGAGAGTCTCCCAGTCGGCTCGGGCATACAGCCTGCACTGCGCTACCAAACCTGAGGCCTATAGGGTTTGGAAGATAACCAGGATAGCTTTCAATGAAATCATATCCCGTGGTAGGAGTGCCCTTTCTTGCTCTGAGGTTTCAAGGCAAGCTGTGAAACAGATGGAAGGAGGTGAAAGGGCAGACTCCTGCCTTCCTTCTGTCTGCATAGCTTTCTAGAAGGGAAGGGAAACAGCCATTCTGCTTCTCACAGGAGCTGTTCAAGTCTCGCCCTGTTGGTTCTTTGCCACTGGGCCCACTTAAACCATGAGTGATTTCCATCCAGAGAGGTTCAGTTCCCACGTGTCAGGCGTGTGTGGAGGCTGTGGAGGTTCTGGAGAAGGCTTCCTCAGTGACTGCCTTTGGAAGACACGCAGTGAAGCCGCTGCTCTGACTGATCCCTGGGTGTGTCTGGCTGCCCTCCCGCCCCCTCTTCCTGCCCCATAGTCCTCTCGTGGCTGGGACATCTTTGTCCGGGCTCATTGGTCACCGGCTTCAACGCCCTTCCGTCTCCAGCCCATCTCACCTTGACCTCTGCAGCAGGCCTTTGGTTTTGTTCACTTGGTGGCACCATGAGCCTTCAGCTAGTTAAGGCATGCTAACATTACACTAGGGAGTGCCTTTTCCAGAAAACTAAGCTCCGTCTTGTGAAAGACTGTCATGTGACTCCTTCCTGGTGCGTCCCATTGCATTTAGAATCAAATCCCATCTCTGCCCAATCTAATGGTGATGGGTCCCTGCCTGTGGCCCTCTTCCACTTCAGATAGTGACACTGTCTCCTGTCCACCATGCCTTTGTTTTTCAAACCAGCTAGACTTGTTTCTGCCTGAAGCCTTTGTTCTTCTTCCTCCCTGCTTGTCCTGTTTCCCTGATCAGCTCCACAGAGAGGACAGTTCTCTGTCTTACTTTCTGTTGCATGTGCCTGCTAACGGTGACATCAGTTAGGACCGGGCATTTCTTTAGCCACTGGGCTTTGTCTTCTAGACAGCAGACTGCACGTGTGTCTGCTCCGTGCTGTCTGCCCTGGACGTAGTAACTGCTCGGCATTAACCCTGAGGCGGAACAGGAGAGCCTTTTGTGGACCGCAGCTGCCAGCTCATCTTCGATGCTGTCGGGTTTTCCTCACCCACTCATGGCCCTTTGTGGTAGCGTCAGGATCTCTTCGTCACAGACACTTGGTGGAATTCTGTCCTGAGGGATTTGTCACTCAGCACTAATGGGACTTGGTTGTGGAAATATGGATTATTATATAACCACAGAGCAAGGAGCAACACTTGAGTCAGATCCTGTGTTGTAAGACAGAGTGGAGTTTAATACACACAGAGCACATTCGGAGATGCTTCCCGGCTTCTTCCTATCGAAGCCCGTGCCGCCATGTTTCCTCTGGGTTCTGCTTTCTCACTTGGTGATGTGACGTTTCTTCCCCGCCACCTGTTTCTATTCTGCAGGAACAAGTGCCAGCATCAGAGCCTCACCCCCCACGCCATTCTCTTCCTTATTCAACATGGGGACCCCCATCCTAAGAATTACATGAACACAGCGTCTCTGGACAGCTCTCCCCACTGTCTCCTCAGGGTTTGTTCCCTTGCATAGTGCAGCCTTTGAAAGTCCTGTTAAACCTCTCCACCAACTCCCCGCTTCTCTCTGTTTCATCTGCTCCTTTCTCTTAATTCCACGACTGCTCCTCTCCCGGGTTGTTCCTCCAGTGTCATCCGAAGGTCATGCAGTCATTTCCTGCTTGGCTTCCTGGACAACACTCTCGCCTCCTCCGATCTCCATGGTCACACCTTTGGCCTCCTCCTCTTCCTTCTCTGCCTATCTCTGACCTCGGTACTGGAGACCCTAAGGCCAAGGGTTTTTCGTTCTTCCTGGACCATCTTGTCCAGTGTCACAGCTTCCAACATGTGGGTGACTTCTGGATTATAATATCCAGGCCAGAAAGGCCCCTCTGCTGAGCATGGCTTCACGTATGGTGTTTTATTTCATATCCCTACTTTGGTTTCTGATAGGCTTCTCAAACCTAACATCTGAGAAACAAATACCTGGTTTTGTGTTCCAAAACTTTATCTTTATCCTTGCCTGCCTTCCCTAGTCGTGAGTTTCTTACACCTTCTATTAAACTCACCAGAATATTCTGTTGGCTTATCTTCATATGAAAGTTAGACTTTGGTTAACTTTTCCTCTCTCTGCTGCTGTCACTGGTCTAACCCTCTGACAGCTCATGCCTGGCCAGGTCTCCTGTGACCCTGAATTTGCTCACCACAGTAGATTGACATTTTAGAAGTAAAGCCAATTTATGCCACTTTGTTCCATTTAATCCCTTTGTGGATAATCACTCTACCTAATTAAAAAACTTAGAGTGTATCTACAGTATTCCGGAGAGCGTGGTGCTGGCAGAGGGACACATATGTAGATCAGTGGAACAGAAATAGAAAAATTCAAAAATAGACCTGCACAGATATTTCTCACTGATTTTTTTTTTTTTTTCAAAAATATAAAGGCAGTTTTAGGGAGGAAGGGCAGTCTTCAGCAAATGGTTCTGGAGTGACTGGGTATCAGTGGCCAAAAATAAATCCTGTTTTAAACTTCACATTTTATGGAAATTGGCTCAAAATGGATCACAGAAACAGTTTTTTTTTTTTTTTTTTTGGAAGAGGTTAGATTTAGGCAGAGTGTTCTTAGCATGGTACCGAAAGAATGGCCCATTCTGAGATCTTTGCCTTGGAAAAAGAAAATATCTCTACAGTTCACTCCTTTGTCCTTCAAGTATTAGCCAGCTGTTACCCCAAGAAGGCTCCCACTGCTCCACTTAGCCCCAGCATTTCAGAGACCAGGACTGCTATGACTTCCTAATGCATTCCCGGGCAGCCTGAGCTACACAATGAGAGCTTCTCAAAACAGTGGACAGACAGACAAAGCCTATCCTGACCAAATTAATCCAGCTGGAAGTCTGTGTAGATCCCTGAGTTTGTCCTTCCTTCCTTCCTTCCTTCCTTCCTTCCTTCCTTCCTTCCTTCCTTCCTTCCTTCTTTCCTTTCTTCTTTCCTTCCTTCCTTCTCCCCCATCTCCTCCGGGCTAGGGATCAAATCATGGCCTGAGTCATGCTGGGTAATTGCTCTATCTCTGAATTACATCCCCAGCCTTGTATTTGTCTTACATGACCCCAAAACACTAACTTGCTTGCTTATTGTATTGTTGCATATGTGTTTCCTACTAAAGGATGCCCCTGTGAACCCTGGAGCTCCTCAGTCTTGTTCATAGGTCTCTCCTAATTCCTAGAGTAGCCCTGCATGGGGAAGGGACTCCATATGGATGAAATGACTGAATGAATAGAAGCTTAAAAGTGTAAAATAGAAGAAAGCTCCTAGGAATGGCTGTTGGATCAGACTGAGTAATTTCCTGGCAATTTTTATAATTTTTTCCTTGCCCGCCTGGAGATTTCAGCCCCATTTATTATTGTTTGTTTTTCGAGACATGATTTCTGGCTGTCCTGAAACTCGCTCTGTAGACCAGGCTGACCTCAAATTCAGAGATCCACCTGCCTCTGCCCCTCAAATGCTGGGATTAAAGGCGTGCGCCACCACCTCGCAGCCCATTTATTATTCTTAACACTTAAGGAAGGGCCCCGATGTTTTTGGTATGGGGGGGAAGCAGGGAGGATGGAATGGCGCCACTGTCAGCCCCCTGGTGCCCATAGCTTCGGCTCTTCTGACTCACTGTGCATTTCAGGTAGACCAACAGCCCCTCTCAGGTCAAAGTCAGCTACCTCTGGGCCCCTGGTTTTGGTAGCTTTACTAGTCTTAATTGAAGTTGGGTGGTCAGTCAAGAAGTCCACTGTGACGCCACCTGATGGCATCTGTGCTTGGTTCTGTCCCTGGGAAGCAGGCCTTGTCCCGAGCCTTTCTTCCCTCTACTTCAAAGCCATTGCATCAGAACTTGGGGCTTTCAGGATCCAGAATAATAGTTATGTCTTCACTTTCTTTACTTGCTTTATTTTATCTGTTGAGAAAGACTTAGTAATGGCGACTGAAAATGCTGGTCAGGGCATACTGACCAAGCTCAGAATCATCATTGACGCATGGAATATTTTAGTCTAAACACTTACTGTTTTATTTCTAAAAAGTGAAGTTTTGTTTGTTTTTCTCAAGGAGGGAAAGCACTAGCTGTCTGCCCGCTCACAGATGACCCCGTGTTTCATAGGTGCCCTCCTCATGGCTGACCTAGAGAGTGAGGTCACTCTTTATGATGTTTCCGTGAACTCTTTCAGGGCGGGTTTTGGTAGAATTGAGACACTAGGAGTCAGATAGACTCCCAGGTAGGTAGATTTTGTCTCAAGTCGGGACGTTGAGGAAGAAGCTGGCCAATATGGAGATTCGTCGCCTTTGTTACCTAGCCAGGACCTCTTTCCCTCTCTGTCTCCTCACCGTTTCTCCGAATCGTGGGAGCTGATTTAAGTTCGTCATCTTGATGATGATGGGGTGGGGGTGGTGAGAATGGGGTTCTTTGGGCTTTGGTGTTAGAACTGACTTTTAATGGTTTTAGGGAATGGGGTCATGGGATAGGGAGAAATGGGAACTATATTATTATTTGAACACTCTTAAGTGCCAGGCTTCATACTGTTTTGCTGTTTAATTTTCTGCAGTTTGAGGGTCTATTTTAAGATTTTGATAAATGATCATGGGAAGTGATATCCGCTTTGTTCTCTCTTCTTTCTGAATGTTTCCTCAACACACAAAACACGTAAGCAAACCATTAACCACTATATTTTTATACTTGTAAAATCTGGTTAAACCTTCAAGGGCAGCCTTGACCTAGAGAAGAGGCCACCAGAAAACATCTGGAGAGGTTGGAGGGAGGAGGGCAAGTGCCCAGCAGATAAGCATTGCTTGTGGCGCAGAAACCATCCTGGACTTGGACTGTGGAAGCATCACTCACGGCAGTGCTGTGGAGATGTGGTGTACAGTCAGCCTGCCCGGGAACCTGCCTCCGGTTCTCCCTGGGATGATGGTAGAAACATCCCACTTGGAGGAGTGTGGAAACAGCTATTCTCAGAACACTTCCCGGCACGGCTGTCATCGGTGAAATGCAGTTTGTCACTGTTACTTGACACTGTTGTCCCTAGTTTGTTTTCCCAGCTAAGAGAAGACTGTTGGGTGAGTTTTCCCAGGGAGAGATGAGGCTGTGCCTGTTCACCCCATGAAGAGCTATGACAACAGGCCGGTGAAAGTCTTGTTGAACCCATGAATTTGTTGGCATTACTTACAGGAATATGAGTGAGGGGGTTGCTTAACGGAGTTTGGGTGCCTGGGGCAGGGGCATCACTGGAAAAGCCCACCCAGCATGAGTGAGGACTCTACCACCCCTTGCAGCCTTTGGGCAGCTGCACCTCAGAGCAATCTCCCCTCCTCAACCGCAGGCCTGTGTGTCAGCCCGGTGATTGCACAGGGGTCTTATGTGCGCGCCCAGCGAAGAGAAGTCGGATGAGCTTGAGCCCGCGTCAAAGCTTTGCCGTCTTAGAAAAACAGACCTCAGAAATGAAAGGAAACATCTGGTTGGACTTCTTGTGATTTTAAATCTTACTGCTTTTTAAATTCTTTTGTATTTTTTATTTTGTTTTAACTGTTACAGATAATCTTGAATAAGTTTTTGCTTGTGATGTTTTGGGGGGGCATTATTTTCTTTTTGTGGGTTTTTGTTGTCTTTTTGCTTTGTCATTGTTTTGGGAACTGTGTGTGTGTGTGTGTGTGTGTGTGTGTGTGTGTGATGAAAGAGCCTGTTTCAGACTCCAGAACTGGTGGACTTTTGGCCCACATAGTTAGATTACGTGGCAAAGTGTATTTGTCCTTTGTAGTTGTTTTTTAGTCTTCGGTTAAGCAAGCTCAGTGCAGACCCTGACTGGATGTGATTTACAGTGCTGTGCAGTCTGCTCACCTTGGGGCTCCGCCAGTCCTGCTTCTCCAGTGCTCTCTCACTTTTTATAGGGGCCATTTCGCCATCAGTTAAGAGCTGCGACATAAGAGTGTCAGGGGTGTG
>NC_022020.1:67615232-67624581 GCF_000317375.1 Microtus ochrogaster
GTGTGTGTGTGTGTGTGTGTGTGTGTGTGTGTGTGTGTGTGTGGTGTGTGACAGTTTTTATTGCAACACTGTCCTGCAGCATCGCTGTGATTTCCTGGAGTTGGGTTGCAATGGCTTTTAGCCTACATGTGGCTGGGTTCTTCAGTTCGTTGTGTTGGGTGGGGACAAGGTACTTTGGCACATCTGTCATGCCATGTTCTTCCTGCCTCGGAGTGACCCTTCGTTCTGGTCTCCTGCAGCATGCTGGCTTTCAACACCCTATGTGCTTACTTACTTCCAACCATCTAGTCTTTCATGGTTTTTTTAAACTTAAACTAATTTCTTTGTTAATAACAGACTTTTCAATATCCGTGAGTAACCTGTTATTTTTTTTACCGCTGCTCCTTTATGTACCAGCTCTGTGAACTTCAGTTTTTGCAATCCAGAAAGCACTTAGATTGTTTTTTTAAAAATCCCTGTTTTTCTACCTAGATGTCTAGACTTACTGTTTAGTCAACAATCCAGAAAGAAGACTTCTTAATAATTCTCTCATTGACATATGTCAAGACACTTGTCCTTGAACTTGTTTGAGTTTTTTTTTTTTTTGTTTTGTTTTTTGCTGTTTAAAACTGTACTTATGCTGCTAGAGATGGTATCAGACAAGCTGGATTTCTTAAGTAGGTAATTGATGCAGTTATTAGATTTAAACTCAAAGGAAATTCAAATAACCGCGCACACAGGAGCTGAGAGTTGATTCTCTGTCAAAGCAGGTAGCTTTCCTGCCCAGGGCTATGGATAAACCGTTCTGTCCTGAGGAGTCCACACTCGAGTGGAGGAGATGAAGAAGCTAGGGCAAAGGAGGGAGTGCTTCCCTTAGTCCGAGGTGAAGAGCGAGCCTGGGAACCAGTCTTGCCTAGGAGAGAGCATCTCTAATGACGGCCGCAGGCTGCTGGTTTGAATCTAAAGTGATGCTGACTTCTGGCAGCAGCATCTTTTCTCATCTGAGTTTATTGCCTCTATGTCAAGAATTATTTATTATTCATGCAAATAATCCATATCATAACTAGTATCAAAAGTTCTCTTATCAGTTTTTGTAGATCCACAGGTCTCAGAAAATCCAAAGTAGATTTTCCCCCTTGCAGTTTAAAAAATACATATTCTGGGTCCTGTAGAGCAGTGATTCTCAACCTGTGTGTCATGACCCTTTCACAGGGGTCCCATATCAGATATCCATACCAGATATTTACATTGCAGTCCATAACAATAGCAAAATTATGACGGATCAGCATACATAATGTTATGGTCGGGTCCCCCACCATGAGGAACTGTATTAAAGGGTCACAGCATTAGGAAGGTTGAGAAGCACCGTTGTAGAGTCTGATATGTCTGTCTCTTATCACTTCTCTTTGGCCTCATTCTGAAAAGGGATGAAGTACCAGGTTACTAATATCTTATCGTTCTTATCCTCATAACTTAGAAAGTAACCCCAGGTCATGAGTTTATTATAAATGCATTCCAGGGCGGTATGATATACCTGTGATACTGTTCTTTAGAGAACGCTTTCTTCAGTTTTACTCTGGTATTACTGTCTTCTGTGTATGGAAAATCCCACTCTCTTCTCCACAGGCAAAGCCAGTGCCGGGTGTGCGCTGTGTCATCCTTACTCCTGATTGTACTGAAGTGGAGACTTAACAAGAAGCTAGAGAAGGGGGTGAAGATAAGGACCCTCCGGGGACAAGTTTACCACATGAACAGTACTGGGTCAGACGTACGGGCTAGCCAGCTTGGCCTGTAATGTTTGGGTTCATTGGCCTGGGGTAAACCTATGTGCACTGTAGTCTTAACAAGAGACATGCACTCTCACTGAGGTTCCTAGAGCTTGGCTGTGGATGGTGTTATCATCTGGTCCCTTAGGGAGATTTTGCGTGTGCCACTTTGATAACTTTGGTGTCTCTTCATGAAGAAAGCAATCCCAGGAACGGTGGTCTCTTCCCAGGCTGTGTGCTTTTCATTAAATTCCTTTGGAAAGTAGGGTGGGTAGGGTCATGGCCGGCCCTGTAGCTAGATAAGCCTATATATGTGGTCATGCTTTTAACTGAGTTCATTTCTCACAGCAAGTAATTTAACTACTTACTTAAAATACTAGGTTAGCATTATTAGTGAAGATGGAACAGGAATCTGAGCTTTTATCAATCAGCATTGGCCAAGGGTCTGTAAATAGCACACTCAGGTTGTTATGGATAAATGTTGCTCAGTGAAGAATAATGACCAAGTTTGTGATATTATCTCTTTTTTAGGAAACCAAAGATACACCTGTTTCGTTTTTTGAATATTATATTAGCTCTCTGAAAGCCACTGACCGGGATGCCCAGTTAACGCAGTCAGGGGTAGCCCCACTTTTCCAGCCAGTCATTCTGAATAGTGAGGGTTCCTTTCTTGTCTATTTTCCTCTCTGAAATGACCTATCTTTGCCTGAGTTTATTGCTCTCATTCATTTAATGCTTACTTTCCTCCCTTATTTATTTATATTTCTCATTTTATAGGTAGGCCCTTGAATTCTAATTTATGATGTATATTGCTATATTTTTCATTTAATAATTTAACCCCAATTATTTAAATAAATCTTAAATGAGACGGTTAAGAAATCACTTCAGATACTTAGTGATTGCAAAGCAATGATTAGAGCTATAACACTTAATCTATTTAAAGTTAATATGAATGAAATGTTACATAAGCTTTAATTCCACTGTTCAAACAAGACTTAACCAGAACCTCTTCAAAGTCCTACAGTTGGGAGGATTGTAAAACAGGTTTGGCTCGATCCTAATACCTATTCTGTAGTAGTTACAGAAGAGTCCTTTGGCCCTTTGCCACTTCAGCTTTTCCAGGGATGTGTCAGCTACGAAGGGTTTTTCTTCTGAAACATTTTGATCTGTGTTAGATTCTTCCTCTGATAGTTATTGCTGAGTAGAATGTATAGTCGATAATTGCTAAGAGTAATTTGCTTGGTCGAATCATTTAAAGATGTTTATATAGAGGGGAGAGCACCTATTTTACACTAAGACTAGGGAAAGGTTTTCCTTTCTTTCTTTTTCTTTCTCTCTTTTTTTTTTTTTGAACATTAACAGAGATGAAAATCCTGCAATTGCAGTGTGAGGTGGACACCTGGGAGCCCACAACACATTCATCCTTGCCTCTTAGGGACCTTGCTCCAAGTCACACCTGAGGTGTAGGGCCCACGGGCCATTCATGATTAGTCAGAACTGAGGCCCTGTCAGTGCCAAAGGAAGTACATGCTTCTTCAGGATTAGAGCGCGTACTTTTTATGATTTTTTTCTCCCATCCAATTATGAACATGCCCGAGCCTGTTAAGCTGTTCAGTCAGACAGGATCGGGTGTGTCCTTTTCTATATGCCTCACAGTGCTTTGCATATAGATTTTAATTTAGTGGGTTATCTCAGGGAAAGGAGATTTGTGTGAACCGTTGGGAGTGAGAAAGTTCAGCTCCTCAGCTGGCTGGCATATGTAGCGATCCTAAAAGCAAAGATCCGTGCTGATCTCGTGTATTTAGTTAGCGCATACTTGACAGCATTGACGTGGGTGGCAAACACAGATGAACAGAACAGGCTGAAGTCTGAGTCATGAATTTTGCAAACAAATGTGTACACGATTTGAAAGTGTAGCAGTGTGAGCTGAGAGGGAATGGGGAGAGGCTTTCGTGCAGGACAATAGGGAGGCCATGCTGGGAGTGGGAATTAAAGGGTGGCCGACTGGAAACTGTCACTGGAGCAGGGGCGAGATGCCCATACAGCTGAGGTCACGGGGGCAACATTAACCGAGGACCAAAAGAATCGGAAAGAGTGTATTTAGGGCAAGAGAGAGAAATGTTTTGCTTGAAATGGACACTGGGCATTGGGTGAAGTTTTCAAGTATATAGACGCGCTAGGAGCCTGGCACCATGAGGTCACAGAAGTTGTTACTCAGCTGTCTTCGTTAGTGGACGGATGGTACGCAAACTGAAGATGCAATCACCAGGAGAGATACTGCAAGTGGATTGGGAGCAGGGCCAAGGGCGGAGCCTCACTGTTCGCACTTGGATATCAGGTGGCTTTGGTGGGCTGAAGGACGGTGAGAACTTATCTGAGAAAGACAGCATTTCAAGAAGAGACCCATGATGAGAAACTTTCCTGAGAGCCAGCTGAATTTCAGGAGTGGGTAGCCAATTTGAACTGTCTGTGATACAGTTTGGAAATGCTTGGGACCAGAAGTGTTTCCGGCCTCCGATTTTGGGATATTTGTGTACTCACAATGGCCTTTTAGGGATGGGACTCACCAGTGTGAGATCCATTTGTTGAACACGCTTCTTTTTGTGTTTCTTCCTAAGCCTTTTGTGTTGTCAGATACCACTAGTTAGAGTTCTGCTCTAGACTTTGCTTCTGTAGATGCGTGAAGTCCCACTAGACCACTGCACCATTCCTTTTGCAAAAACAGATATCACCTGCTTTTTTCTGTTGTCCTTTAGAAACAACCAGACAAAGCTGTTGTAGCTCTCTGAATCAGAGGCGCTAAATTTGAAATAAGTTCAGCGTCATTTCCTCCAACCATTGTGAACTCATCTCTCTGGGCTTGAGAGGCACAGCAGGCACCCGTTGTCTGCATCCAAACCCTACAGATGGATCTTCTCCCCAGGATATTCTGGATTGGAACAAGAGACACACTCTCCTGAGTATAAACCTTGGTGATGACATGAGCGTCCACAGATCTCGTAATGGAGGCCTGGTGCGCTGTCCATGGCTGTAGACAGTCTGCACAGTCATCAGCTTCCAGTTTCCCTGCCGTTGCTCCAACCAGAGTCTCTCTTCCTGTCTGAGAAGACTGAGCTGTGTAGCGATGCAGTTGTTGGAATTGGAGTACCGCCATTGGGTTCCTCTGGGTCCCTCTGCAGCAGATGCGCATCCCTCGAGTGGTGTAGACCTCTCTGGAATGTCAGCAGCCATTTAATTGCTGAGAATGCTCTTCATTCTTGCAGGATATGTATGGCAAGGCCTTGTCCTTCTTACACACATAACCCGAAGGTAATTTCATATGATTTTAGTGTACTTACATTTTTCTGCAACCCCTTACATGAAGTTGGTGTATCATGTCAGCACTCAGTAAGTTTTTATTTGAGGTTTTAGGATTAGGAGTGTACATTGTACCATGACGTCCTCAATGTATCCTTAGTTCTGAGTTGGAGATGTGGGAGAAAATTTCTCCATTTATGGACCGTGTCAACTTTTAGTATTTTAAAAGTTTTCTTTCTTTCTTTCTTTTCCTTCCTTCCTTCCTTCCTTCCTTCCTTCCTTCCTTCCTTCCTTCCTTCCTTCCTTCCTCTCTCCCTCCCTCCCTCCCTCCCTCCCTTCTTTCAGATAAAAACGTGAAGACTACTAATACCATTTATTAGCATTCCCTTATCTCTGTCTCTGTTCATCTCTGTCTCTGTTCTCATGTACTGTCAGGATGAGGGTGTATCAAGGCAGCTAAAGAAGTTGGGAATTCACAAAAATACGTGGAAGGAACTGTGATCTTGCAAGATATGTGGGCAGAGTGCTGAGGTTATCCCAACAACCAATTTAGATCTGGTCTCTCTCCCTCCTCCCATCTTCACTTTCTTCATCTCCGGGTGCTTCCGCTATGAGCCGTCATTCTGGCCTAGCACACTTACTGTCCTTTGTCTCCCTCACGACTCTCAGAGTAGTCTGACTTCATCGCCTTCATTTTGATGACTTCCTGTTGCTCACCAAAAAGATCAAGATCCTTGAAGAGACCTGGGATCCCTTCTTGGCCTGGCCTGGCCTTCTCCTTCCTGGGCCTCAGGCAGGCTTCCTTCCCGTCCCTGAACTCAGGAACTTCTGCATTAGAGGGACTTCCTTCTGTGACCCTTACCCTCTTATAACTCCAGTTGCCTCTACTTTTTTCTTCTCCATTGGCGATACTCCTTTTTCATCTTGGTGGCACTCACCGTGTGATTTCAGCAGTAACATTCGCTTGTAGTTCACAGTTGAGCGTTGTTCATGTTTGCCTGTTAGCCTGTGGTCCTTAGGGGCAGGAACCAGACTGTCTAGGCTTACTCTTGAGGCTGGGTTTTGAGGACACAAGGCCTGCATTTGTTGTGTGAATTGACTAGAGCCACAGAAAATGAAAGCTTCCTTTGGGATAATGGGAACCCTTCACAGATGCGATTGGCCATCTTGCTCTACTCTGCCCCTGTGTCCTTCTCTACCTTCCCCTCTTTCTCTTAATTTACATGGCGAGCACTTTCTCTTTTTCTCTTTTTCTCTTTTTACATGTTTCAAGGAAAATACTGGCTATTGCTAAGAGCTAGTCCCTTATCTTTGCTCTTTTATCAGGACTTGAAGTTTTCTTATTTTCTCTTAAAATAATTTTTCAGGCTTCGATTTTCTTATTGATTCTTTCACAAAGCTTTTAGGGTGGAGTTAAAATGTTCCAACATCTATCAGTTTATTTGGTATTGTGTTTTTCCTAAGTTATTCATACACACACACACACACACATACTCACACACACACTCACACTCGCTTAGCAGTGATCAGTGAGACCAGTAACCAAAGTGTTTTCTTCTTTGCTTAGAAAATTGCCTGGCAGATGATTTAGGCCAGGTTCACACTGGAGACGGAGCTTCAGGTAAACAGGCCCTTTGCTTTGTTTTCTGTTGGAGCTGAGGTGAGGGCTGCCCCCTTGGCATCGCTCTTTTAGGTTAAGACTGTTGTGTAATTGAGATGGGATGTGTGGTTTCTCCACCTTAGCCCCTTCAGTCCAGGATCCTCATGACTCCATAGCAGACCAAGATGATGACCTCATTTGTCCCGGAAGATAGGCTGTCTCTGGTGGACATCGAGACTCTGGGAGATCCAATGAGGCTCACTTGTCCTGAGCAGGAATCCCAAGTTGAGGAACTTGTGAATTAGGTCATTAGCTGAGGAGCTGTAGTGTGGGACCGGTCACCTCTGGGCTCTGGGGACTTTGGTCACTTCATATCTCCTACGTCCCTGCCTTTCTGCTCCTTGGTCAGATCAATGTTTGGCAGTTCCAGATCATTCCAGAACCAGAAAGTCTTGATTACCACTGCCACACCTGAGGTGCATCTAGAGCCGTTAGTGTAAATTTACATCTTGCCAGTCACTTCTCATTGTCAGAATGGCTGGAGCAGAGCATATTCCAGTGACGTAGAGCAATGTTTATGCAATTCAAGTCATGCTGAGGGCAGATACTAATATCGGGAAGTGTTTATTAAGGTACTGTTGTGTTTGCTAAACCATAATGATATGTGTCTGACACATAAAATATATCCTCCAAAGTTATGACCAAGATTTCCTTCCTTGTTTATTTCATGTGTATGTACCTGAGTGCATGTGTGTGGATCGCATGTGTGCAGGTCCCCACCCCCTGCATTAGAATTGCAAGTGGTTTTGAGCCACCTCCATGAGATGAGTGCTGGTGTCTGAATCTGGGTTTCTGCAAGTGGCAAATGCTCTTTCCTACTGAACCACCTTTCCGGCCCCCAAGTCCTGGTATTTTCTCTAGTTCCCATCATGTCTTAGTTGGTGTTCTGTTGCTGTGAAGAGATACCATGACCAAGGCAACTCATGAGAGAAAGCAGTTTTAATCAGAAGCCTGCTTGCAGCCCATGGTTATTACAGCAGGAGGAAGACATGGGTGACCCTGGAGCAGTAGCTGAGAGACTTTACATCATGAAGTCCAGGCAGCAGGCAGAAAGAGTCACACTGGTCTGGTGTGGGCTTTGAAAACCTCAGAGCCCATCCCCAGTGATACAGGTCTTCTGATAAGACCACACCTCCTAGGAAGGAAGGCCTGACTGCCTTCGGCTACACAGGGAGGTGGCTTATGGACCCTAAGGTAACTTACTTAAAGATCGGGATGAATTTGATCCAGGTACATCTTCAAGCTTAATTTAAGAAGAGTTTCAGGGGTGAGAGAGGTGGCTGAGTCATTGAAGGCTAGGCTCATAACCAAAAACATAAGAAGTGGTTTTTGTTTTGTTTTGTTTTGCTTTGCTTTCCTGCCAGAGTGTTTTGGATGACTTAGCAGAGCGTGTTTTCCTTCTGCATGTCTGAGAACTCTTAGCCAGGAACCTCTGGGCCTCATCCCCTAGGGTCTGTTTCCACTGTTGGACTTGGCTTCCTGAAGCAAGATTGTCCTTTGTTTTTCCAGTTAATGCAACTAAAAGCACTAAAATGCTTCTGCAAAATAAAGGGTTCTTCCCTCCGCTCCACGTAGAAATGCACTATCTTTTCTGTAGATATTCTTGGCTATACCTATGGCGGTTACTTGGATCCCTCCAGAAAGAATCCCATGCTCACTCATCCTGCACCTTCCTGCTTGTCCCCTGAGCAATGCCAGCTGTGCAGTGTAGCTGTACGGAGTGCGTCCTGAAGGGAAGCTTTGTGTTCACCTCTCTCTGACCAATGGACGGTCCCTCCTTGGTCCAGAATCAGGCTGAGAGGGTCCCAAGTCTGAGCCTTAAGTAGATGGCTGAAGAGACAGTTTAGGGATGGGTGAAGAAGCAAAATTTGGGGAATTTCCCAGAGAAGCAGAGCAGGCATTACTACATCTTTTTAAATAGTTTACTTATTTTCATTTTATGTACATTGGTATTTTGTCTGCATGTATGACTGTATGAGGGCATTGGGTTCCCTGGAACAGGAGTTAAAGACAATTGTGAGCTGAGCTGCCAGGTGGGTGCTGGGAATTGAACCCGGTCCTCTGAAAGAGCAGCAGTGTTCTTAACCCCTGAGCCATCTCTCCGGTTCCCACCACATTATTAAGGCCACCACCCGTATAACAGTGTTGTTGCTGGGCCAGCACGGTGACAGATAGCATCAGAGGAAGCTTCTGCTGTATGGTCACCAAGGAACTGGATCGTGAAGAAGCATGCTTAGAGTTCCCATTGTAGACAGTTAAAGTCAGCCATGGTCATCAGTGACTTCTGGGGTAGGCTATTGGATTCAATAAAGCAACCATTTCCTTTTAACTCATTGACCTGAAAGATTTTAACGTTCATGCAATCTGTTCTCTGAACAGCATCCCGGTGGGGAAGAAGTTCTAAGAGAACAAGCCGGGGGCGATGCTACCGAGAACTTTGAGGATGTTGGGCACTCTACTGACGCACGAGAACTGTCCAAAACGTACATCATCGGGGAGCTCCACCCAGTAAGTCAGTTCTTGGGTTGGAGGTGCCTTTCTTCTTCTATAAGGCTAGTGTTTGACATGGGTAAGTCTAGATTTGCATCAGAGAGAGAGAGAGAGAGAGAGAGAGAGAGAGAGAGGGAGGGAGGGAGGGAGGGAGGGA